>NC_142532.1:17744878-17787378 GCF_964205215.1 Stylophora pistillata
AAACTGAAGTATTGTTTGTTATACTAGAGGTTTGTTAAATTGAGGTTCCACTGCCTTGGGAAACAGTTCTGTTCCCCTCGAGTCTCAATGATTCCAAACTTGTTTTGTCTTTGAGATGAGGTGACTGAGTTCTCTTCAAAAGGTGATTTACTCATTTGATTGCTGTCTGTGGTGAAGTCACTGTTTGCAATTGCAAAAAGTGATACACAGATTTAAATAGAACAGATGAAATCTGTTGGTTTTTGAAGCTTACTTCTCCTTTATGTTCTTTTTATGTGTAGTAGATGGTAATTTTAGGAGATACTGTATATTTCTTCATGTTTTTGTTAGTCTTTTTGGACCTGGTCATACCCAGTAGTTAGGAAATGATTCCATAGCATTGGAACTGACTTACCAGCATAGAAACTTTGGTAAATTAATATTTTTGTTCAAGTAGCTTGTTTTTGTCTTCAATTTGTCAATTTTTCTTGACAACTGTGACTTAATTTAGTCTCAGCTATGGATCAACAGCTCCAGTGAGAATGGTTGCATAAAGCAATAACATATTAGCTGATTTTAGCTTTGCTCTCATTAACTATCAAGTGATAGAAACTACAAGCTGATAATGTTTTCACAGTGAGGTAAAAGTACACATTTACAGAGTAAATGAAATGTTTTCAGAAATTTTTCTTAAAACGAAAGATTACAAGAAGAAAGCTTAATTGTTTTAGTCTTTAGACTATCATACATGTTACTTCACAATTCATCAAGCTTGTTTTCAAAGACAAATATGTATTCAAAGAAATCTCGGATTTTTTGTTGACAATATAAAAAAGAAAATTAACTGAGGTCCTTTTGACTTGACAAGAAGACATAAAATATAATTACAGTTTATTGGATTATTTGTTCTAAATTTCTCTTCATGTTAGCTGAATTTGGTCCTTATCAATAATCAATAAATAACAGAAGCTGATAATCTAATTTTTTAACAGTACTGTTAATAACTTTTATAACATTTATGAACATTTTATTGCTAACTTTTTTTAATAGAAAAAATGGTTGTTATAAGAAAAAAATTAAATTTACTGGGCCTTTAAATTTGTAGTTATATTTGGTGTATGTAACAAATTAAACATCAAAGTTAAAGTAAAGCCATTTTCTTTGCTGTCAATCTCATTGGGGTTCACATGTACCCATCTAGGGTGGATGGGAAGGGTGCGGGCGACCCCATGTTAACTATCATATTTCCTCCAATAGGGGCCCTCAATCTAATAAGCACCCTCTTGCAAACAAACACCCAACCCCTAGTCCATAATGTCAAACAAGCACTCCTGAAATAATTCCCTTCCCCTCTTTTTCTGAGATGGTGGGGACACCAGTTTTTATTGCCATTTGGTCTCAATTTATAACTTTGTAACTCTTTAACTCTATCATTAAGTGGTTAAGCGAAAATACAGAGGCACCAGAGCAGGTAAAAAGGTTCGGAATAAGTTAAGTTCAAGAGCCCGCAAAATCCCTGTTATTATATATGGGAAATTAACGTCTCCTACCCCAACCCTGCAGGAGACGGGACCTCCATTTATTCGTCCCTATCCGAGAAGACTAGAATATCTAACCATTTCTTGGAACTGGTAAAAAACAAACTGACTAAAACTGCTAACCCCAAGAAGGCTACTGGTCCAGACCAAGTATCCCCCAGGGTCCTCTCCATGATTGGTGACCCTGTTATCCACAGTCTTTTACCAATCTTCAGGAAAAGTATATGTGACGCATCTTTCCCTTCAAGCTGGAAATTATCACGCGTTAACCCCATATTTAAGAAAGGCTCACCAACAGAAGCGAACAACTACAGACCTATCTCCCTCCTCAGTATCCCTGGGAAAATCTTAGAAGATGTTGTCAGTGATACCCTGAACAACCATTTGCACACACAAGGCTTGTTATCTCATAGACAGTGGGGTTTTCGGAAAAATTATTCAACTGAAAGCCTCTTACTTCACCTAACAGAGACCTGGAAAAATGCGCTGGACAAGGGCCTAAAAGTGGGCGTGCTTTTTATTGACTTTCGAAAAGCATTCGACACAGTGAACCATACCATCCTTCTAGAGAAGCTAAAGGCAATTGGGATATCTGGCGATTTGCATTCGTGGCTTACCGATTACATGTCGGCACGTAAACAATTTGTCCAAATATCAGGATATCAGTCCGAGCACAAAACCATCACACATGGAGTTCCCCAAGGCTCAATACTAGGGCCAAAATTATTTTTAATATTTGTAAACGATCTTCCAGAATCAATAACTAGTGGTGAATTATTTATGTTTGCCGATGATACCACTATTTTTACAATTGGAAACAACATCGACGATATCATCTTAACACTCCAGTCTGTACTAGACCAGCTGTACACCTGGTGTCAATCAAACAGATTAATCGCCAACGAATCGAAATGTGAAGCCCTGATAATTTCTAGCCAGAACTTTATTGGCCCCCTGCCACGCTTGGCCTTTGGTAATAGCTTTATTGAGTACAAAACATCATCTAAATGTCTTGGGGTGACAATTGACAGCAAGCTATCATGGCAGGAGCACATAAAGAACGTTTGTAAGTCATTCAGCAACAAAGTTGCAGTACTGAATCGGATAAAGTTTTTACCGATACCAACCTTAGAAAACATTTATTATAAAACTATTATCCCTAGCGTTTTGTATGGCATTGTAGTCTGGGGGTCTTGTTCTTCAACCTTGACGGATGATATTGATCGAATTCATTTAAGAGCTACTAGAATTATTTACAACCTACCCCATAGCATCCACAGTGATGACATCATGAACGCTCCACACTGGAACTCTATTGTTTCATTTTACATCAGGAGACTTTTAGTTATTACGTACAATATCTATCATGGAAATAGCATCGAGCCTCTAAATGACTTGATAGTGAAATCCGAGACTCCTTACGACCTAAGAAAATCCCTAAAAGTTAAGGTTCATAGACCAAGAACAGAAATGGGAAGATCTTCGTTTAAGCACAGAGCTGCACTATCCTGGAACCTCCTTCCCGAAAACATAAAGAACAGTTCAAACTTAACTTCCTTCAAGAGAAAACTCAGGGAAAATAAGAGAATTCTGAAATCTATCAGTTTTGCTAAAGCTTCCTGCAGCGTTTCCTACAAATCTGTTGACTTTAAATACTTTTAACATTTACTCCGTATTGTTATTAATATTTATTTCCTTTAATTGTCATTATTTACATACCATTTTCGGTCTATTCACTAATTAGGTATTTATTAATTGATAGTTTAGTTGATGCAGGTCCACATCAGGACGTAATGTCTTGCCTATCCCTCAACCTGCTTTATTAAATAAACTATGATGATGATGATGATGATGATGATGATGTTGTAGAAAGGTAGCAAATTCTTCTCAATTATTTTAAGACCTTGAGTGTTGGTCCGGCCTGGGCTCGAACCCTCGACCTCCCGCACAACAGTCCAGCGCTCTATCCATTGAGCTAACCGGGAGGCGGTTATTAAGTGAATGTAGTCAATCGAGACCCATATCACTTACAAATGTAATCATGAGAATTTTTGAAAGAGTCATGAAATATTTCCTACTCTGCGCAGTCATCTATTGGGCCTAATCAGTTTGCCTACAAAAGGGGACAAAATACTACATGTCAACATTTCTGGTTAAAATGGTTGGATAAAGATGCAGACTTTGTTAAGGTGTATTCTTTCGATTTTAGTAGAGCTTTTAATATTGCTCATCATCAGATTGTATGTAATAAGCTAAAATCATATGATATTAATCCTTATGTTATTAACTGGATAACTAATTTCTTGATTCACCGTAAACAGAGAGTCGTAGTTGATGGTGTTACAACAAAGTTCACTGCAATTGGCAGGATTGTTCCACAGGGGACTGTCCTAGGCCCAGTGTTATTCTCCATAATGGTTAATGACATAAATGTTGTGAATCCAGAAACAAATCTGCTCATTATGTATGCAGATGACATCAGCCTGAGCATTCAGATTGGGCCAAATTTGCCTGATGACTCATCAGTGAGGGAAATTAAAAACATTAAGCTTTGGTCAAGTATGAATCGCATGAAGCTAAATTTGACCAAAACATGGGACTTAGTAATGAGAGGAAAGACCCAAAAAACCCCTCCGGGAAATTTAACTATGATCGAAAGAAAGAATGAACTTAAATTATTGGGAGTAACCTTTCATGAAAATCCATGCAACTGGGATAGTCATTTTCACAATATGATGGATAAGGCTTATTCAAGACTCTATATCCTTAGTGATTTGTAAGTACGATGGGTACACTTTAGAAGAACTTACGATCTTATTTCGTAGCTTGATTATGTCTGTATTTACATACGCAGTTGAGGTATGGGCATGTGCTTATGGTTGAAAATACCTCTCTAAGATTGATAAATTCTGTAAGCGAGCATGGAAATATGGTTACACCAAGGATCGCATATCTATCAACGATGTAATTTTAACTAGGGATAAACAATTCTGGGAGAAAGTCACACATGTAAACGCGCATTGTTTGGCGGATCTCCTTCCCAGCAAACGTGCACGTCCTTTACGCCAGCGTGGTCATGATTATACGTTGCCGTGTGTTCGCACAGAGCATTTTAAGCGCTGTTTTATAAATAGGTCTCTTTTTAATTTTATTTAGTTTAATGTTTGTAGAGATCCGTTGTAAACTTGCACGTATGTCTGCAAGTGTTTTGTTTGATCTATAATAATAAAGACTTCATCATCATCGTCATCAACGACTCCCAGAAGGGATTAACCTGCAACTTCTCCTATTAATAACCAGACATTATCCAGCAAACAGGTAATGAGAATAACAACAAACATATGAAACATATGTATGAACTGCGGTTATGAAACGTATATGTGCACGATCCTTCGCAGTAAAGCACTATTTGAGCAATAGTGAAAATCAGACCTGAAAAAAATTTCAGGCCTGTACGGGATTCGAACCACTGACCTCTGCGATACTAGTGCAGCGCTCTACCAATTGAGCTAACAAGCCAACTGGGAGCAGGCCATCAAATTAATTCGACATAAACCCGTAGATGATAAATCAAACAACAACAAACATATGAAACATATGTATGAACTGCGGTTATGAAACGTATATGTGCACGATCCTTCGCAGTAAAGCACTATTTGAGCAATAGTGAAAATCAGACCTGAAAAAAATTTCAGGCCTGTACGGCTTGTTAGCTCAATTGGTAGAGCGCTGCACTAGTATCGCAGAGGTCAGTGGTTCGATTCCCGTACAGGCCTGAAATTCTTTTCAGGTCTGATTTTCACTATTGCTCAAATAGTGCTTTACTGCGAAGGATCGTGCACATATACGTAGGTAATGAGAATAATCGAATTTACTAAGTAAAAGTTATGTTGATCTTACACCAAATTCTTCTGACTAATTTACAAGGAAATGTGTTACAGGTACAGAGGAGAATTCAGGCAAACTTTCTTGTGCACTGCACTAGATAGCAATGGAAACTTTCATGCACAAACCAACATCGAGCTTTTTAACCGAGAGACATAACATATGGTCAACAAGATGATGGAAATAGAGGGCTCTTAACACAATCTAATGACTTACTAGGTGATGTATATATCTTATTAACCAAGCGCGAGGGCCGTACTGGGAGAATATCGGCCCGAGGTCTTGACAGTACGGACCGAGCGCAGCGATCGGTCCGTACAAAAAAGACCGAGGGCCGATATTCTTCCAGTACGGTCCCGGGCAAGCTTGGTTAATAAGAGATTTATCATACGACTGAAGTTCAAAAGGACACAAGTGCGGTATCATTTAGGACAATTCGGGACAGTGCCCGGTCCAATACTGAGAGAAGATTGACCGGCAATAGAACATTTTGATTGGTTGATTTTAGTTATTGGCCCTCTGACTGCCCGAGTCGTGTAATAAATGGCATTATGGCTTTAGAAAGTTCTTGAAAGCAGATCCCTTGCCAATATCATGATCATGCGTCACACGGAACTCTGAAATCGTTAATTTTCTCGATTGACGGCGAGTGTATTGCTGAGTAACTATTCCCAGTATTAGACAAATTTTCAGTCCCGCCTTGGGCCTAGTTCTGACGGCGCACTTCAGAGCCGAATCGAATTCAACTTTAGGCTGACCTAAAGTAGTTAATCCTCGCTGAATTTATTCAGACGCCTAACTTATTTCGGCCGAAATTAATTAGCTGAAGAAAATTTGTGGCCGGGGCCGGCGCAGTTTAAAGTAACAAATTTAATAAGTGTTATAAAGAACGAAAGTTATTTGTATGGCATAGTCGTTGTAAGGAAGTTTTAAGTATTTTACTTGGTCACCTCTTTAAAGAAGTACCTAAAATAAAGTCCGGCAGTTGATCAGTAAGTGTTTATGCACGACCAAATGTACTTGCTTGAAATGTGAAATTTCAATATGCAATGAATGTTGAATTCTTGAAGGAATAAAAGATTACCATGTTAGTAAAAGCGTCGTCTTTGCGAGCGATACACAAAAAAGGCGACAAAGGACGTTGCTGACGCAGCGGACAACTACATAATGCCCAAAGAACCGTGAGGGCGAAGAATCAGCATCGTTTTACTCGGCCCTTCAAGCCGCCATTTTTCTTCTGCAACATTTTTTTTGCACATGCTCACATGTAAAAACGGCAAGAAAAATACATTGAAATAATTTATGGATTTGATTCGGCTCATGTGAAGTATGGCGTCGGAATCACAGCTGGTCTACAGCCGTTCTTCCCAGCTGAGTAAGACGAAATTAGTTGATTTAGCTGATCTATATTAAATCAGCCTTTCCGAATTGATTTAGACGCCGTACTTCACATGAACTTAATTCGTTGATTTCGGCTCGGCTCGGCTGAAGTACGGCGTCTGAACCGGGCATCAGACATTTATTTGTCTTATTTCTTGGATTTCTCATCAGTTCTGTTTTTGTGTCGCCAATTCACCAAGTCGTCGTGCTGATCTCCATAAGAGTGGAGACAAGCAGGCGATTGTATTGTTTTCATTTTCCTAGTTCAATCGAAAAAGAGGGAGGTTCTTTAAACATCTAACGATAAAAATTGCGACAAAAATTTCCTAAAAGGGCCAAAAACGTACTAAACATTTGTTGACAAACCAAACGTCGAAAAGTCGTGACCAAATTTTTAATATCCTTTTGCGAAATGTTTTGACGCAATTTGTTATCGTTAAATAGTTCAATTTACGTAGATAAATTTTGCTTGAAGTCACGTTCTTGCTTTCCTTAATTTGTTTCTGGGATCACCATCTGCCTGATTGGTTCCAAATATATATCTCGCCACCAGGCCCATAGATAAGAAGATTTATATGATCTTTCGCAATCACCGTCCCAAACGTTTTCTCTCAGATCGCAAAGACGAAATTGTAATTTAGAACTGTTGACTCGATTTCTTTACGAGAAGAAAGTCATCGTCATCTAAAACTATTTTGAAATTGTAGGAGGCCGAGAGAAGGGAATTTCATACTCTTTCCGTTATTTCCGAGAAGTCTTGATAAGATACAGGCGAGTCAACCGACTATGATTGTGAAAGAACTTCTCTTACTTTTGCTCTTTTGCGGAGCGGGATTTACCTCAACTGTTTTAGAAGAACGGGAACAGAGATTACAATGCCGTAAACAAACGGTATTTTGTCCTTGCAAGGACAGCCGAGGAATTACTGGCCATGTGCTCGTGGAAACATGTAGTGACCTAAACGATCCCAATAATCCGCTTTGCCAAGGGAAAGCTTTATTCTCAGAGGAGTGTGGAAAAGGTGAGCTTGTTGATATTTCACTGCAATTCAAGTTGTATGCCAATTCAAAGCCTTCAAAGGAAAGTAGAGCTTGAGAAATTGCAAAACATGATGATGTTAATAATAACTCAAAGTGCTCTATGAGCAAACTCGAGCATAGACAGATGACTTAAATCATTACATGTTTGCGTAGAAAGTGGTTTGTTTCAGTGTAAGTAATCTGATCGGCGCAGTTTGGTGTATCCGGCTCTAAGCAATCTGATTGGCGCATTTTGTTTGGGTGTATCTCAATTCTCAAAGCAATGTGTTTAGTGCATTTTTTGGTGTATAACAAACCAATCAGATTGTAGAATTTTGTATATCGCACCAATAAGAGCGTTCTTGCTAATTTGTGGTTTGACAGGTCTTCAAATTTCAGCGAATCAACGCGCGACTCGGAGAGAGCGGTTCGCGAACTAAGAAACTTAGAAACTTTATTAAACCATTAAACTTCATAAGTTGTACTGATATCTACTTAATTATTATTATTAATCTAATTATTATTATTCTTATCTACACGTTTTACAAGATATCAACATCATGTTCATGAAGACTGTTCACGCCCGCAAATAGCAGGAGCTAGTCGAGGCGGGCTGGAATTAGTGGAAAAGCAGTAGTGATAGATTACAAATAAAGCTTCAACATAATTTTATAACATTTTCAGATAAAGACAGCCTTTTAAAACTTGTATATATAACTGCATCACTAAACAAAAGAAAATAGAAACACTATAGAATGTAAAATATGAATTATAAAGCCCGTTTACAATTAGTTATTTTTTGAAGTAGAAGGGGCAATTCAACATAGTAATCCTCAGCCTCTAAGAACGAAAATAAAATGTCCTTAAAAAGTTTCTTGAAAGCTCTTTTCGGGAGCTGTCAAAGGGCATCGCAAATGGAGCTCCAAAGTTTAGCTCCGAAGGTAACAAAAGAGCCCTGGCTTTGATTCAATCTCGATGGATTAATATAAAAATTGCCGGAAGAAGAGAACCTCGTATCATGATTATGCTTTTCAGTAGCTTGAATGAAAAGATTACTAATGTTGGTAGGAACAGTTAGACATGAGACGTCAAACATAATTGAAGAAACTGATTCAACCTATGACATATTTATGGGAAGGATTTTTGAGGAGATAAATAAAGGCACCGCATGTGCTCTGTGTTCAGAAAAATATATCAGCCGAAGAACACGTTTTTGTTGGACGAGGATTTTTTGTAAATGGAATTTAGCAGCTTGGCCCTAAGGAAACGTATTAGTCGTGTTGGGAAAGCGGTGGAGTTGTGATCGTTGTACGACTATGGTTATTCTTCGTTCTGAAGGAGACTGAGTGGAACATGAGAAAATTTTTGAATCAAATATTGCATGAGATGTTGAGAGGAGTAACTTCAGAATACCTGGCCACTATTGACCGCTATGAATGGATTGCTCCCGCGGTCTCAATGTCGAAAAATTCTTTAAAGAGAGGACATTTAAACCAGTGGTCCGCCATTCAAGCTTTCCCTAAGTCGAAGAATAATGAAATGATATGGCCGTTAAACTAGTGCAACCGCAGTCCCGCGCTCGCGAGTTCGAAGAATGATGTAACGAGAGGGCCGTTAAACTAGTCCTCCCGTAATTCCGCGCTTTCGAAGTCGAGGAATAAATGAAAGAAAGGGGAAGTTTTACTGGTGTTGTTGCAGTCCCGCGCTTACTTTATTTCGTTTCCTCGACTGAAGCTCAAGGGAAAGTAAAATTATTTTGAGTAAGTGGGGAGTTTGACGTAATCGTGTTTGAATTAGTGGGGTTCTACTTTACATTGTTCATTTGACTAGTTTTTGAATTTTGCCACAAGTGTCATCATAAAGTGGTGTTAAACCAGTTAGGTCAAGGCCAGAGTTATAAAGGGGCTTTGCATTAATGGTGCAATAGCTGTGTGTTGGTTAACACAGCTGGCTATTTGCATGTTGATCGAACTTTGTTATGGTTTCGATTTGAAATTTCATGTCAGTCAAAATACTAGATAATTTGAGAGATTTTGGGGGCAAAATAGTAAAGGTGGGGGCAAACTTGTTTTACTGCTGGAGACAAAGGTGGTTGGGCAAACTTGCTATGTGGTGAAACCTAGCTCCAGCTACCTCAGAAATAATTTTCCAATCAATAAAAAGTATTTTAACAAACATGTTTCAGGGTATTGTTTATAGATATTATTTCAAGTAGGATGTGTTGTATGGAAAGAATAATTGCATACATGCCAACTCTTCTGGATTATCCAGTAGTCTCCTGGATACAGAATAAGTCTCCTGATCTTCTGTGTGGCTCACCATAGTAATAGTAAACACCATAGTAACTATTTTAAAATCATTTGGTTGTTCTCTAATTTAGTGAACTTTTCATCAAAGCGGCACAGACGTGACACTGGAAATTGTATGAATGGAATCATACCAGTATCCCCCCACACCTCAGATAAAGACCCTCAAGCGCAGATGATCAGTGGAAGTATTATAACAGGTGTTGTGGATGACAGCCGCACATTTAAATGCAAAGTCCATTCAAACTTTTCAGCAAATGTAACTTGGCTGTTTAATGGCAAACCTCTAGAAAAAAAGTGGAATTATTCACCTGCATCTTGCAAACGAAATTTAGAAGTCAAATACATTTCAAAAAGTGATGCAGGAAACTACACATGTGTTGTGACAAATGAGAAGGGAAAACAGGCATCGGCTCACGCTAAGTTAAATGTTTTTGGTAGGTAACCACCTGTAAAGGTTTGTACTGTAATCTTTAGAGAAAGCTTTTCCCCCTCAGATGACACTGTACTTACATAAATTATAATCCAAGACATGTAGCTCAGCCAGGTCATCCCCTAATTTGAAGGGATGAACCATCATCCTTAAATTATAGTAGAGACTGAGCAGGCTTAACTGCTACAGTATATTCTAGTGCTATATAGAGTTATCTCTTTAATGTGTGTCTGATAGGTTTAGGAAACTGTTGAAATGATCTCACAGAACTGACGCATGCTAAAAGCAAACAAGTCAATTTTAAATTTTTGCTTGTCATTAGCACCCTTCAACACAGAATTTGACGAAACAGGAGACTGACGCTTTTCTTTGCTCAAGAAAGCAAAGAACAATTGGAGATGATGATAATACTGTATTTACCCGTGTATAATGCGCACTTTTTTCTACAAAAATAACCATCAAAATCACGGTGCATATTCTATGCGGATTCCATTGTTTGTCACGCACGTACGTCCTAATTTGCACACGTTAAAACAACAAAAAAGTAACACATTTAAGGCTTTGATTGAATAACTTATTTTCAATGAAAAGTTATAGGAGTGGTGCATAGTAAGTATTTACACTGAAATAAAGAGGAAAGACAAAAATTGCTAAATATGTTTGCAAGTGTGCAAACAGGCATGTGGATAATTTAGATTTCAGAGTGGATATGCAAATTTAGCCGCATGTGAAGAAATCTCATGTCACATTTTTCAATGAGAAGCAAGAAGAAAGTGAGCGAGAAATATTTCAGGACAAGAGCTTTATTTAAAGCATGCAGTTCTTGATTTGCTGTTATAAGCAAAAAACGCGTGAATTTCTTATTTGTACAAAGCGCATCCAATGGGATTTATCTTGGTTATATTGTTGTTTACTTGACTTTATGGCCAGAAAATTGCACAACGTTAGTTTGGAAATTGTAAAAATACGATGACATGACACAAAATCTTCAATACTTTTCGGACATATTGTTGCTCACTCATTACCCTGCGAGCAAAGCCTTTTTAACCCGTCCTCGAATCGCAAAGGGAAAGAGGCTCTGCCGACATCCTGTTGTTGCTCGTTTGAACATCCACGGCGGTTGCCTAGAAACTGATCCTTTTCCACACCCCCCTTGAACTATTTCCGGTTCCGGTAAACTTCGCACAATTTACGCCATATTGCATTTCTGGGTGCAGATTTGTTCATCTGTTTACATGCAAAACAAAGGCCTGGCACCAAAACCGGTTTGAATGGAGGGAAAACCAGCTTGAGTAGCCCGGAGATTTTGGCTTTCGGCATTTCAAAGCAACAACAGGATGTCGGCAGAGCCTTTTCCCTTGGAGGCTTAAAAAGAAGAAGAAAAGAAGAAAAGGCTTCGCTCGCAGGGTACTCACTCATAACATTTACCGGGCCGTGGAATTGTCAAATGAGCTAGGCCTCGCTTGAAGTCTTAAAGTTTGATTTCAATAATGATGATTTCAATAATGTCATAAATATAAAGTCATAAGTAACAAAAGATATTGATGTTAACATGGCTAGTAACATAGTCTTATTAATAAATAATTGTACAAATATTTAACTTGTCTTTTTTGCTGCGAAAAACATTAATTTCTGATAAAATAGGTTAAAAACAAGGGTGCGCATTATACATGGGCACGCATTTTACACGGGTAAATACAGTTGAGAATGAAAAAAGCTAAGAATTTTGATCTTTTAGTAAATAGGGTATTTATTGCGGCAGGGGTTAATGGCCATCTGTTGTATGTTGATCCTAAGACAATAAATGAGTTACAATGTCCTCTGTACCATGTGCATGGGGGTAGTGCAGCTGGATAATGGTGGAGAGCCTTGAATTTGTGAAAATGCAGCCATAGAAAACTGGAAAGTTATTTTTTGGACCTTGAAAAAGGTTTTGACATAAAGACAAGATTTTGAAAGTGAACTGATGCACTGGATTTGAATTTTATTTTTCCAAGCTGGATTAAGCATAGAACTAATGAAGTTCTTGTTATTTTGCAGTGTAAAATCTTTGTTAGATGGCCAAATAGCTCAGAAAAAGTCTTTAAATTTGCTCATAGTTAATGGTTGTCATTGGTAAAGTTAAAAAAAACTGTTTGATAACTTATTTTTCTGAGGAATTGGTCCTTTAGTGCAGAATGTGGAATTTTTGCCCTAACCTTCTTCAGTGATTCTCTGTAGAAGCTGTAGGTTTACATGTCGTTGCTCTACCATGAATGTAGGAGAATGAAAAAAATTATGAAGCTTAGAAAAAGTCTAAATTTGCTCACAAACATTTGTTGTTGGTGCTGATGCAGTGGACTAGAACTGCTGTTCAAGATTAAATTAAATGCATAATATTATCATTAATACTTTAGTTAACTTGGCTTTGATTTAGAGTAGTTGCACAGATTTAGCTTTGAAAAAATTAACTTGGCTTTGATTTAGAGTAGATTTAGTTGCAGTAACAATGGATTCTTACAGAGTCTTCTGTTTAATTTTAGCAAGAAGACCCCCAGATATAGAGTCTGCAGGACTTGAGGACACACCCTACATTGGAACCACAGTTAACATAACCTGTCGCATTCGAAGCTCTGATCCATTAGTAACTGGTTCAGTATTGAAGGATGGCACAAGGTTAAATGAGGATAATAAACAACTGAAGTATGAGTATCATCATATAAGAGAAAAAGATAAGCCTACCCTCTTACGTACTAAACTGGAAATTAAGAACATCACAAAGGAAGATGCTGGAAACTACACTTGTCGGGCCCATGGATATGGCATGAAGTCATTCAAATCATTTCTTCTTAAAGTTGGTATGGTAAATTACACTTTTATTCAGCATTCATTTATACAGTACCATTTACTCCATTTGTTGAAGAATCACGCGCTAATTTATATGTACCCCTCATCTTTCAGTGCTTCTCTCTCTCTGTACTTTTGTAGGTTTTTGCACCAAAAAACTTTGGTATTTTGTCTTTGGTGTTTATTGCGATTTACAGATTTTTTATTTTTTAGCATTTGGTTTTTGTCTAAAATACTAATGCGATTTTCAGATTATCCTAATATGTTGTGTTCTATTTTTCCTTTATGGGTTCATGTTTCTCTTCGATGTGTCAAGTGAAAATTGCATGCCTCTTCTGATCTTGTCACCACTGCATCGGATAGGTTAGGGTTTTGATAACAGGGATATGAAAATTTATTGGTTTTGATGGTTTTTCATGTGGTTATTAGGTTTTTATCCAATTTTTTTGCGGTTTTGCATCTTAAGATTGACTGATAAATATGACTGACTCCATCATACTTGAAAATTTCTTATTCCTTACTTTAATTTATACAATGTAAATTCAAAGCACTTGTTTGCATGGATAATATCAGGTAATCTGAATTAACCTTTCACAGTTTTCATGGTTTGGAAATACTAGCTATCTTTTATCTTGGGAGAAGAATTGAAAATCCCTCAACAGAATATTAGACTAAGTTGAGTGGATAGGAAGGAGAGTTGGGTTACACATTGTTGAAACTAGAAATGTGTGTTTTTGAGGGGAATGGTTGGTCCAGTACTAAAAGTTCCTCTCTATAGCTTTCACAGGATAATTAATGTCACAGTTTTTACAATTTGTTCTTTAGGAATTTTTCCCATAATACCCCTACTCCCAGGTGTGACCAATGAGTTATTTCTCTTTACACTATCTATATATTTTCATGTAGAAAGGTGATAAGAAAAATTAAGCATGACTGTCACAATAAAGACAACAGCAAAAAGTACATTATCTGAATTAACAACAGTTTCTCAAAAGAGCTTAATTTATAAAAAAATGTACGTTTAAAATATATAACAGTATCAACATGCATCAAATGGATAAGATACTAATATGAAAACTATAGTTAAAACCTAAACCTAACTAAAGCTGCTTTCCATGAATGCCGTGCACAATGTACTTCTTTAATTAAACGTTTAAATAACCCAAGGGACTCTGCTTGTCTTATATCACGAGGAAGACTGTTCCAAACGGTGGCGCCACTATAGCTAAAGCTATTCTTATAATAGTTTGTGTACAGCGATGGAACATTACGCTTATTCTCAGAGTCTCTTAGGTTATACGCAGTTTCTCGCCTTTCAAATTTAGAACGTAAATAGTCTGGAGCTAAGCCGTGCAGAGCCTTATAGACCATTGTGGTTCTTTGTATTTGTTGCTGGGAAGCTTGGTTTTTCCATCCCAGGAGCTCAAACAAGTGACCAGCATCAGCGTCATAACTTCAATAAGTCAAAACACGGGCTGCCCTGTTTTGTAGTTTTTCTATCTTGTTCAGCAAAGTTATCCGGCAGTTTCTCCAAACAATATTACAATAGTCAATTTGTGATTGAATCAGAGCTTGATATATTACATGCAAAGTCGCTTGAGGGACAAGGTGCCTTATTCGTTTTATAGCCCCAATGCCAGAAGAGACCTTATTTTATCGATGTGACTGCTCCAATCGAGTTTGTTATCAATGGTCACCCCAAGTGATTTTGCAGTGGTGACCTGGCTAACTTGATTATCAGTGATTGTGATTGTTGGAGAATCTGTGAGAGTACTTGATCTCTGCCTTGAACCGACAAGCATAAACTGGATTTTAGTCACATTTAGAGTACGTTTGTTTGCCCTCAACCAACTGTGAACATTTTCTTAGTCTTGGTTGAAATATAACTGAAGATTGCCTGCACAATTACCCGCGTATGTAAGGTGCGTGTATTCAGCGTACATCCTCGGTTCACAATTTGATAAACAATTCGGGAGATCATTAATGTATAACAGAAATAGCAGTGGCCCTAGAATCGTCCCCTGGGGTACACCACAGGTTAGTGAACGATTATTAGATAACGACCCATTAATGGAGCACATCTGCGTGCGATTCTCTTAGTAAGACTCAAACCAGTTATACGCATTTCCACATATGCCGTGGTGACTCAACTTAGATAAAAGGATCTTGTGATCAACTGTGTTGAAGGCCTTTTTTAAATCAAGAAAAACGACCGCGTTGATTTGGCCACGATCGATGTTATACGCCAAAGTGTCCGTGGCTTCAAGAAGGGCCATAACAGTTGGGTGGGTAGAGCGAAAACCTGATTGATATTTACAGATAATACTGTGCTCTTCTAAATAGGCATGTAATTGGTCATAGACAATTCTTTCAAACACTTTAGCTACGACTGAAGTCACGGAAATTGGACGAAGGTGGAGTGTAGTTACTCTTGCGCATTTCCAATCATCAGGAAAAACACCCTGACTTATAGATTGATTAAAAATATTGTAAATAGGTATGCAAATGAGATCCGCACATTCCCGAATAAGCCTAGCAGATATCATGTCAAGGCCAGTTGCTTTTGACTTGTTCAGTTTGTTAACGGAAGTGAACAAACTTTACCTGTGGTGTTTGGACAAAGTTGAAACTGTTTATCTGTATTGGTAAGGTACCTCAGATAGTTATCACTAGCTGAACCACTAATGTTGCTAGCAATATTTGAACCAATGGTGGCAAAATGATTATTAAACTCATTTGACAGCATATCTGGAATTGTAATTGATACACTATTCACTTTAAGAGACGCAACCGATTCCTTTCCAGATTTTCTCGAAGTAAGTTTATGGATAGTCTGCCAAGTGTTTCTTGAATTGACTTTGTATTCGTTATAACTATTATGATAATAAGATTGCTTCGCTAATCTAATTTCGTTATTCACTATGTCGCATTGTTTTTAAAATTGCATCTAGTCAAAAGGATCCTTAGATCTGATAGCTTTAATTTTTAGAATATTCCAATTATGCATTCGTTTCTTTAGCTCGGATGTAATCCACTCGGAACTACGCGCGCGAACACGCGTTGTTCTCAGTGGAGCATGCTTGTCAACAATAGATAGAAACATGCATTTCCATTTTGACCGCATGTCATTGGGATTGCTAATAATGTTTATCTCATCCCAATTTTGAGACGCAATATCATTTCTAAAATTTGTACGATTAAATTTGAAATATTTTATGTAAGTCAGAGTATTGTGCCCAAGAGCCACTCCATTTATAGATAATTTTCTGTAGGCTAACACCATGCTATGATCGCTAATACTGACATGGGAGACTCCCGAGTAAACAATTTTATCTGGCCAATTAGTATAAATCACATCAATTAAAGTTGAAGACGTCCAAGTTTCTCTTGTTAGTTCCGTTATAAGTTGTTGAAGTCCATATACATCAGTGATACTCATTAGTTTGCAGGTATCATTGTCAAATCTTGTAGCAATCATATCGCAGTTTAGGTCTCCCATTAGATAATATTCAATATTTTCCAAATCAAGAATCCCAATTAAATGTTTGAAAGGTGAAATGATACCAATAGAAGAATTAGGAGGTCTGTACCATGTGACAACAATAAACGGTTTAGAACTAGCTTGTTGAATTTCTAGACGTAAATTTTCAAGAGTCTCCCTGTTTAGATCATTTTGTACGGTACAATTTATTGCTCTTTTCAGGTAAAAGCATACTCCTCCCCCACCATCTGTAGTTCTGTCACGCAAACTACAAAACAAAACAGTGGGTTTTGGCCAAATTTTCATGTCAACCTCAAGGCCATGTTTTACTTAAGCGACATTAAAAGCCTTGTTTCTCTTGGCCACCAAATAGTGAATTTCAATTAGATTTAGCTCAGAGCCATCTAGATATACTTTTTTAGCTTGTATATTTTATTTTTCCAAGGGGTATCTTAAGGGAACTCCCTCCTTTGGTAGTTGTAAATTACTTGTATGTGTACATTGGAAAAACAAAACTTACAAGCTAAAGATAACTGTTGTTTTGAATTATATTGTAGAACCATGTCCAGCTGGTTTTTATTGCCCCCCAGGAGGAAGTGGTCACATTCGATGTCCTCGAGGAACATATCAGCCAAATATTAGCCAGATATCTGAACAGGCCTGTAAACCATGTCCAGCTGGTTTTTATTGCCCTCCAGAGGCAACAGGTCCCATTCAATGTCCAATAGGGACGTACCAGCCAAAGATGAACCAGACATCCAAACAAGTCTGTAGACAGTGTACAGCCGGTTTTTATTGCCCTCCAGGAGGAAGTGGTCCCATTCAATGTCCTCAAGGAACATACCAGCCAAACATTAGCCAGACATCTGAAGAGGCGTGTAAACCTTGTCCTTTCTTTACTAACTCATCAACGAGTCTAGGCCGTGTTGGACCAATTTTAGATGAAGCCGACTGTCCGGAAGAAGATCCAAGTAAAGGTACTGGTTCGATAAATCAATGTTAGAGAGAAGGATTTGCCCTTCTTGCTTTTCTGAGTCTGTTTCAAGAAAGGGCCGGCAACCTCCTTATAAAGAATTGGCTCCCGTTCTCGAACTTCAACTTGTTTAATTAGAACATTGTGACCGCACAAGCAACTCACAAGCGACCATGACGATAAAAACCCGAGGGTATAAGTCAAGTTGGCGCACACGTGTAAATACTGAAATCTGATCGGACGCTAAGACAATGCAATATCGTCACGCTCCTCAAACATTCAGATAAAAAACTGAAACTATAACCTCTGCTTATGTCATTAGGTCTTTCTTTTATAGGCCTTTGAACTATAATTGTATCTCGTGATTTGAATTTCACATATCTTTTTTGACATGATTCATTTAAATTACTCATTTTCTTTTCCATTTTGTGACCAGAGACTACAGCATCAACAGATGTCACCAAGATTATCATAGGGACAACTTCTGGTGTAGTTATCATGATCATAGTGGTAGTTTTTCTATTGTTATTTTTCGCAAAAAAGAGGCATTTGCTGTGGTGATCTCCTCCTTGGGATACATGATTCAGGGTGTTACACATGCCAGCTAATGTAAAATGGAGATACAAAGAATGCTGAAGGTACTTTTTTGGTATTGTTACAAAACTTAAACTAGTGCCATTTTTTATGCCATCTTACCAGGTTGAAATTTTGCTTAAATCATCTGGTCTGCATATTAATGGAATTTTGCACCTTCTCCCTTGTTCAACAGAGAACTATGGTAAGTTTCCCTAATCAATCATTTCTTCAAGGAGATTAAGGTTTACGAGACCCTTTTTGAGAAAATAAGCTTCATTGAAAGGGAGCTTTCTTGGAGGTTCGTGGGCGTTAAATTTCTCAAAGGAATATTTAGTCATTCTTGAGGGTCCCTTACATTTTTTATGAGAAACATGATTGGGGCAATTTTTTTTCTTGTGAATCACGACTTGATTTTTCTTGAATCATGACTCGTGATTGAAGATGATAAGATCTTTTCATGTCCACATGGACAAAAGTTTTTTATTTCAATGTGACCCGTGAATAAAGAGCTAAATTAATTGTGAGCCATTTTATTTTGCTTCAACATTCCCCCTTCCAGGTAACCCATGGGGGTTTGGGGAATTTGAAGCTTGCCTGGGTGGGTTTGGGAAATTTGAACCTGTGGAGTACACAAGGAGTTTAAAGGTGAAGAGTCTGTTTTCATGAGCAAATGGCTCAGAAGAAAATTTTCACTTGTAAAATTATGTTTGCCATAAGAAAAATCAAACAGCAGCACCAAAAAATTTGCCAAATTCTATAACTTTCATTTATCACATAAACAATCATTTAATATGTGCTTGGGTGGTGGTTTTTGAACACAATTTTTGCCTCTGGGGAGTGGTGATTTGGACAAACCATTCTTCAAAAGTCCAAATGCTCAGGGCCTTACCCGTGGGGGGGAGGTTAAGGGTGCCGTTAAAGCTTTGAGTTGATCATGCTACCCTCCATAGGGAAAGATTGTCATTATCAATACTACGAGTTAATATTTTTTATTACATAAACGGAAGTGTATTACAAGGATTTTCATTCCTGGCAAGAGCTGTAACTGCATGCAATAATTTTTTTATGTGTTTGATATCACCAATCAGTGCGTTTTGTGCCACTCTGTGAGGGTTGAGGAATGAATGGCAAAGTGTTCTCAGATCTGGATCCAACATTGTTTGCCAAATTTTCTTGTCAGTAAAGGCCTTTCGTGTTTATATGATAAACTAAATAGAACATGACTGCTTGTAGATGTGGAATTTCTCTTCTTGGCTTCAACTTAAAATCTCAAAGAGAAATTCCATATCTACACGAACCCATGTATTATTCTCTATTCATTTATTAGTGATAAAGGTTTAATTTATTGGCTCAAATAGTTGATCAAGGTGATTTTAAAGGAGATGTACGGTCTCATTCTGATCAAATTTTATCCTTTCACTCCCAACGAACGAAAAAGACATTCTGTTATAAGAACTACAGTAGTTCCCTGCTAGCTCAAACTCCGTTCACTCAAACCCCCTGGTAACTCAAACAAGATGCCCTTTCCTTTGACCACATTTTTTCACTATCAGCTACCTAATTGAAACCTCTTTAAACTTCAACCATTTTTGTTTCCCTCAAGGGAGTCCTTCAGTTAGCAAATTGGTTTCTACTGTGGTGTCAAATCATGAACTTGTGTATATCTGTTGTCTGGGGCATGCGTATCAGATTGGTCAGAGGTGACTGTATATCTTTACTTGACAGTTTGTTTAATTGTAGGTAGAATTTTTATTCTGAGTAGGAGTGAAAGGGTCAGTGAATGTAATACCATGTACTTTTTAATTAGACATTAATGAAAAGAACTGACTGTCATTTATACATACTTTAGTAATATCTGGCCCCTTGGAAAGCACTGTTCTGTTTTCCCCTCAAGTCTTCGTGATTGCCAAGTTATTTTTTTGCTTTTGCCTGAGGTGACTAAGTTTTCTTCAAAAGGTGATTTACACATTTGATTATACTGTTTGTGGTAAAGTCACTGTTTGCAATTGAAAAAAGTAATCCACATATTTAAATGGAGCAGATAAAATTTATTGGTTTTTGAAGCTCACTTCTCTTTTAAGTTATGTTTATGTGTAGTTAAGTTCAACTTGGTAGTTTTAGGAGATACTGCATATTTCTTCATGTTTTTGGTAGTCTTTTTGAACCTGGTCATGCCCAGAAACTAGAAAATAATTCCAAACATATTGGAACTGACTAACCAGCATAGAAACTTTGGTCCATTTATTTTTTTGTTCAAGGAGTTTGTTTTTGTCTTCGATGTAGGTTAACTTTTTAGTCAGTCCCATTTCTTGAAAACTTTGACTTAATTTAGTCTCAGCTATTGATAAACAGCTCCAATGACAATGGTTGCATGAAACGATTTTTGGCTTTACTCTCATTAACTATCAAGCAATAGAAATTACAAACTGAAAATTTTTCCACGGTAAAGTAAAAGTACACATTTATAGAGTAAATGAAATGTTTTTAGAGAATTTTTTAAAAAGGCTAGGAAAGATTAGAAGAAAGCTGAATTGTTTTAGTCTTTAGACTATCATACACATCAATGTGTATAATGTTAAAGTTTTTGTCTTTCTTCTAAAAATTTTGTGAAATTAAAGCTAAAAGTTTGTTGACAGGAAAACTTAATAAATAATCGTCCTTCTTGACTGAGTGCCCTCCTTTTATGAGTCCCCCCACCCCCCAGCTATTAGCTGAAATTGTAAATTAGCACATAGGCACAAATTATAGGAAATATGATAAATATCCCTGGTTGTTATTTCTGTATTCTCATTAATATTACCTGTCTTTGCCTTTGTGTATTAACATTGTAGGGAGAAATTAATTCCTGGTCAACCCATTCACACCCTGAAAATCAATCGATTAGCCAAGGGACGTTCTTAGATGACTGGAAATAATATGCAAGGGTTACCCCTCTTTATAAACAGGGTGATCACGGTGATGTTAACAAATACCGCCCAATATCGGTGATTCCAATAGTGGCGAAGGTGTTTGAAAGGATAGTTTATGAACAGTTACATGCCTATTTGGAAGAGCACGATATTCTATGTCAAAACCAATCAGGGTTTCGTGCTAATCATTCAACTGTAACAGCTTTGTTGGAAACGACAGATTCTTGGGCATATAATATTGATGACGGGGAAATCAATGGAGTCATTTTTCCAGATTTGAAAAAAAGCTTTTGCAAACCTCTCAAGTCTCACGATTTTGTCGTGAGACTCACAATTTTCAGTTCAATCTCACGATCTCACGACAAGACAGACAAATCTCACGATAAATAGAGGCGCAGGCTGAAAGGATAAATTTTATGTATAATTTCATTTTTGACCTGCTAGGGGTGAGTTTTTTTGTTCCAACTCTGTGCAAATCCATAACAAACCAAGCTGTTACGTTCTTCATCCGTCTTTTCGTTGGAAACACCGTGAGTCGTCCATGACCATATATAGAACACCTGTTCCAAATTAGGTCATCATAACCAGTCTCTCGCATTTTGACACGACTCGTTATCAAAATGGCGGCAATTGATGAACCTGATGAATATTATATTTAAAGTTTATTTCTGTGTTGTTAATGTCCATACATGTTTTCAGTAAATTATGAGCATCATCATCATCATAATCATTTTATTTATTAATGTAGGTTAAATTAAGGCAGCCCATGGGGCTGATGTGGACCTACAATATAATACAATTCTTATAATAAAATAGTACAAAGATTATTACAATATTACATTGATGAAAATATTTTAATGATACACTATATAATTTATGAAAGTAAAATATGTAAAAGTAAATACATTAAATGATTCACTTATGAAGTTCTTTTATAATGACAGTCTTATTAATAAATAAAGTCATTGTCTTTATTCTTATTTAAAATAGCTTCCTTGCCAAAAGTAAAGTTAATAATATCCATAACAGACTTTCTTAGAATATTTTTGAAGGCATCTGTGTTTACTTCGGAAATTTTAACTTTGCTATTCAAATAATTCCAAATATGAGGGCTTCTATATTGAGCTGATTGTCTGCCAAAATCAGTTTTAATCATCTTAATAGTCCTTTGAATGGGTATTCTAGATGCTCGAGTGCAGACTTTCTTTGTAAAAACATCCAATATAGGCTTAGGGTCCAGGCCATAAAATATTTTAAACATCAACACAAGTAAGCGCCTCTTATAAAAGTAGTCTCTTGGTAACCATTTGAAGTCTTTCGAGGATGTATTGTTATTGTACATCAGCCGACGAGCTCTTTTATGACTAGAATTTAAAGATTCTAATTGAGATGTTGAACAATTACCCCATACTGCTATTGCATAGGTTACGCAAGGAATAATTGTTTTGAAATAGATATCTTGTAATACATTTACTAGAAAAGTTCTTGTTAATTTTCTGAATATGAGCAGATCATGACAGTTTATTGTCAATGATACTGTTAACCATTCAATCTTACTAAAAAAACTTGATCATTATGGTATCAGGGGCATCATTAATGACTGGTTTTCCTCGTACCTTCTTGGTCGTACACAAGTGACTGAATTAGATTCTAAGCTATCCAGCATTAATAAGATCTCATGAGGTGTCCTTCAAGGCTCTGTTCTTGGCCCTTTGTTATTCTTAATTTATATTAATGATTTTCATCACTCTTCTTCGAAATTTTCGTTTTATCTTTATGCAGATGACACAAATTTGTTGTATGCCGATAAAAATCTCAAGATCCTTGAAGAAACGGTCAATAGCGAATTGGTCAAAGTCTCTGATTGGCTCAATGCAAATAAACTAACTTTAAATGCTAAAAAATCTAACTTTGTCATTTTTCGTCCTTATCAACGTAAACTGGACCTTACAGTCAATATTCAAATGTTTGATAATAGTAATCATTCTTTTACCTCTCTTGAATGTAAGGATCATATAAAATATTTAGGCGTCTTATTGGATAGTCATTTGAGTTGGAAATTTCACATTGACAATGTGGCACTAAAAATAAGTAGAATAATTGGAATTATTGCCCGCCTTCGGCATCTCGTACCTTTAACCATTCTATTAACGATTTATCGCTCTTTGATCCTCCCTTGCCTATCCCATGGCGTGGCTGTTTGGGGCCAAGCTGCTAAATCCCATTTACATAAAATCCTCGTCCTACAAAAACGTGTTCTTCGGCTGATATATGTTTCTGAACCCAGAGCACAAGCGGTGCCATTGTTTATCTCTTCAAAAATCCTCCCCATAAATATAAATATGTTATACGTTGAATCATTTTCCTCAATTATGTTTGACGTCTCATCTCTAACTGCACCTACTAACATTAGTAATCTTTTCATTAAAGCTACTGAAAAGCATAATCACGATACGAGGTTCTCTTCTTTCGGCAATTTTTATAATAATCCATCGAGAATGAATCAAAGCCAGGGCTCTTTTGCTAGCTTCGGAGCTAAACTTTGGAACTCCATTTGCGATGCTCTTCGTCAACTCCCGAAGAGAGCTTTCAAAAAACTCTTCAAGGACAGGTTATTTTCGTTCCTAGAGGCTGAGGATTACTATGTTGAATCGCCCCTTCTACTTCAAAAAATTACTAATTATAAACTGACTTTATAATTTATATTCTACATTGTAGTGTTACTATTTTCTTATGTTTAATGATGCAGTTGTATATACGAGTTTTAAGTGGCTGTCTTTTTCTGGAAATGTTATTAATTTATGTTTAAACTTTATTTGTACTCTATTACCACTGCTGTACCTCTAATTCTCGCCCGCCTCGACTAGCTCCTGCTATTTGCGGGCGTGAACGGTCTTCATGAACATGAAAGTGTAAATTAGATCAATAACAATTAGATTAATTAAATTAATTAGATTAATTTGTAATTTGTAATTTGTAATTTTCTTATTAAGCTTTCTTTCTTATAAGCTTCAATTAAATCCTCCGTAAGTTCTCAATGGTGACGCCAAGGCAAGTAGTGGAAGTAACAAAGTTCACAAAGCCAGAGCCATAACGTACAGGACAAAGTGGACCAATAAAAGGAGATTTCCTTATAATCATAGCTTCTGATTTTCTAGGATGAATAGTAAGTTTATTCTTAGCAGGACAAAAAACACTTTCTCTTAATTTAAGAACCTGTGTTTACTTGGTTTTGTCTGCCGGTCGACCAATCTCCAGATTTTTTTACATCAGCCTCCAGATTTTTGGTGTTTTGAGGTTGAGAGGTCTGCTTTTGACACTGTTGATCCTTCTATCGAATGTAAAATATTATGGTATACATGGAAAATCTTTCAAATGGTTTCAGTCATATTTGGAATACCCACAGGTTTACCATCTTTTAAAATATCTGTCGTTTCGGGTTTTTATGGTAATAGGTTCCTGTGGCATTTACATAGCCATTACGAATGTAATTCAAATATATTGCCTCTAGAATCTGTCCTTAGTTGTCAGTCTTCAAAAAAACTCAGCTCCGAATAAAGATTAAAAGTTCCTTACTTATTTGGAAGTGTTTTTTCTCCCAGGACGCCTCAAAATCGCTCGTTTGGGGCTTTCAAAGTTCGGCGGTTTATTCGGCTCGCTCTCCCTAGTGAAGAAATGCGACCTTGTGTCCAAAGTTAAGAAAGCCAGATCGTAGGTTACGTCAAGGGCGCCAAAACCTCATACCATGAGGTTGCTCTAAGGAGCCTTTGATCCTAAATGGTCGGGACAACAGTTTTTATTGCCATTTGGTCTCAATTTATAGCCCTGTAACCCTTTAACTCCTAGAAGTGATTAACCTGTAACTTTGCCCATTACTAGCCAAACATTAGCCAGCAAACAGGTAATGAGAATACTCAAACTTACCAAGTACAAGTTATCTTGATCTAACACCAAATTCTTTGAACTAATTTACAAGGAAATGTGTCACCGGTAGAGGGGAGAATGAACAATCTGATCTTGGGAATTTATGGTTAAGCTTAAACTACAGAGGAACTATTACACTGAGGAGAATAGTATCTTTTCTGTCAGTGACTTCCATTTACTTTTCCACCTCCATATCATTATACACATCATCGATGTGTATAATGTTAAAGTTTCTGTCTTTTTTTTAAAAATTACGCCAAAATAAAGTTAAAAGTTTGTTGAAAGGAAAACTTGATAAGTGCACCACTTGACTGAGCCCCCTCCTCCAACAAGTGCCCCCCCCCCCCCCACCAGCTCTTAACTGAAATTGTAATTAGTGTGTAGGCACAAATTATAGGAAATATAATAAATGTCGCTGTTTGTTATTTCTGTATTCTCATTACTTGTCTTTGCCTTTGTGTTTTACACCACGTGGTAATTCTAGTAAACCGCCCCGCCGCCTGCATGCCGAGAAATCGAATACGAAATGGCGGCGGAACATGCGCAGTGTGAAAGATTTGGGGACTTAAAGAAAGGTTTCCGTACAAAGCTCTATGTGAGAAATGAGTAAAATGCGGCTATATGTTTGAAGATAAAGTTGATAGTCAAAATGTCCACGTCTAAATCGTTAAAAAACAACGAAAGCGATACTCACAAGAATCCCTACGATCCCCCGATGTACCTAAGTTCGGCTCCAAACGGTAATTTTCTTGACTACTTATGGCCTCTATGATCCTTTAAATCCGGTTCTAAAATAATTTACCTTCAAGGTGGTGTCTCGTCAAATAGTTTTAACTCTAATTTTATCGTTCTATGAAGATATATGTAAATTATGCGAATTTGATAATTGTCTTGTCGAAATAGTCAAATTCATTATTTTTACCCTATTCGAAAGTGTACGGACTGTACGCACGGCAGAATTCGACGTTATCATTTCCCGCTACTCCTGGAGGATGAATGACTAAAAATTTCCAATAATGTTTCGTTAAGAATTTTAACCACTGTTAATTATCGAACGTTTTATTAAAGCCTATGATTCTTATCTGCGTCGTTAAACGATCAAGAGTTCAATCGAATTAAACCCTCCCTGGAGGTACATCCTGGAGAATTATTCCACATACTCCTTCAGGACTCTTGAACTTGGACCACATCAATCCGTGGAGAACTGAAAAGTGTGGGCTTTAAAGGCTGAAAATAAAAATTCGACTTCCTGACCTCCTTGTCAGTTTAAAAGCGAAATGCGACAGCTCATAAATTAAAATAACTCCCCAATGTATTGAAGCGGCCATTCGCTTTTGGTTTTTTTGTTTTTTGTTTTTTGTTTTTTCATTTTTCAAATACAAGGGTTGGACTTCGCATGAAACACCCTCGTGAATTATTGATTACGTTATTACCCCACTTCAGAACTATCCAGCTTGTTACGACTTCCCAATATCAGTTTCCCGTCACACGAAAAGGAGTGATTCAGGATCTACTTTACCTAGTAGATCCTATCATGGTCAATTTAATTCGGTGTACATGAGGAAGCTTCGTTCGGTAGCAATCATTCTCATATGTGCACGCTGGTTCTGTACAGGGCCTAACTTTGTTGAATCTCGCTAGGAAAGCGTGTTTTCAAAAACGAAAAGTTTTGACGCATAATAACGTTGAATGACGCTGGGTTGCTCTCGACAGACAGGCGGGCATCACCAGATGAATTAGCGCCAAACGATCTTTAAATAAGGAAGATGAAAATAACTACGGAAAACGAAAAGTTAATTACAACAGTAACATGAGCCGAATACAAAATAATGGAAAGAAAATTATAAAAAATTCAAAAAAAAAAGAAACAAACCGAAGGAATTAAAACTTACGACAAATAATACAAGGAAACCGAAAAAACACCTGCAAGAAAAGCAAGAAAAGAGATGTTCCAAAATCATATGCTTTCAAATAAAATCAACCATTTTTGATTATGAATATGAAGAAAATTGAGGGCGAATGAAAAAGGAGAGACGTCGAAAATGTGTTTATCAGTTTCTTACTTCGTCGAAGAGCAAAAGTTTTGTTTTCGAATGGTAAAAAAAAAAGCGTCTCGACGGTTTTTTTTTTTTAGGCAATTGTTGGTTTTACAAATTTCCGGAGAGGCAGTCCTCTCGTTTCAGGAGAAACCTTGTTATTCCCCTGTCATTATCGAAACATA
This sequence comes from Stylophora pistillata, assembly GCF_964205215.1. Classification (NCBI taxonomy): domain Eukaryota; kingdom Metazoa; phylum Cnidaria; class Anthozoa; order Scleractinia; family Pocilloporidae; genus Stylophora; species Stylophora pistillata. The sequence continues at coordinate 17,772,329 of NC_142532.1, forward strand.
AACTTATGGCACTATGGCTTTAAAAAGCTCTTGAAAGTAGACGCCTTGACAAATACCATGCATCAGACACTTGTACTCATTTCATAGCTCTGAAATCGTAATTTTCTCGATTGACAGCGAGTGTAGTACCCAGTGATTATTCACATCCCCAACTCTCCCATCCCCTCCGCTCCCCCCCTCCCCCACCCCATCCTCAAAGGAGTAGACGGATTTCCGGTCCCGCCTTAGATATTTAATGGTCTTATTTCTTCAATTTCTCTTCAGTTCTGTTTTTGTCGCCAATTTGTGAACAGTGTACATCAAGAGGACCGAAAGATAACGGGTGGAAGGACACTTATTTTATTACATCAACCCTCTTATCGAAAATACCTGAGGCCCGTTGCCATCGTAAAACCGCGGTTTGGGTTAGACTTCGTTTAAATAACCGACCCTGAAACTTCTAATTTTTTCTCTTTCCGAAAATTGGCAAGCTGAGGCGAATCTCTACCTATATTCTTCGAACTTTGTTATGCTCCTGACTGTATTTTGCTAAAAGCTCGTGGAAAAGTAAAGGCAAGTATGGAGATTCTCCGCTTATGTGAAGACGGTTATAAAGTGTGCAGTGACAGGAACTCGCAACTCAACTCGACGGAAGTGGGCGTCACATTCAAAACAACCGTTAGGCGATATTGCTCGAGCGTGAGGTCAACTAGCCTTGATATTTCTGGTTAATGACTAAGTGTATTTTTTACTTTTCTCCCATTATGCATCACCAAAGAATCTCAATTAAATACGAAAAAATCGCCAAGATGGGTACAGCTTACCCACTCTAACGTCGAGCGCCGGAAAGAGTTGGCGGGCGATAAATGGCGATTGTGGATGCTGACTATGCCGCCTGACCTCCGCCATTTTTCGCCCTCGTGATCCGCGCTTTTTCGCTCGCCGCTGTCTCAGTCAAACAAGAGGAACACAACTCAACTCTTTTGAACGCGCTCATTGTATTAATTCCCTGATAATTCAGGAGGTCGCCGAAATCTCGGAACATTACATCGTTAGTTATTACTTGCTGGAGTATTTTTTATGCACCTATTTTTCTATTTTTCGATAATTGTCGATTGACTGACAATTATCGATTTCTTTTTGAGGTGGCTTCAACTATAATTCTAAACCTTTGTGGTTTCTAGAAGTCAACTCGCCATACATTGAACTATCGATAAATTGTCCATATATCAGGTAAAAAGGTAAATAAATTCATAAATTTGCATTTGAATTTCGAACATGTTTAACTTCTCTACCACTTTTTTGACGGTATTTTCATCACCGATATCTGTTATGATGTCTCAAGGTGTCTCAGTGAAGCTCTCCTCACTGTTTGATAATAATAATAATAATAATAATAATAATAATAATAATAATAATAATGACAATCTTTATACAGGGGGCTCACAACACTGGAGAGTGGTATTCTGTGAGGCCCTGTAAAATAAAAATAAGTAAAATAAAGTTATAGAAATGGAAAACAAATTACAAACATAAAAAAATAAGTAATATACAGGGTGTGGGAACATGATAAAATCAGATCTCAACGCTAACTTAACGAAATACATGATTTTTCACTGTATGCTTAAAAATGAGAAAAGAGTGTTTGCTATCAGAATTCATAGATCCGCCGCCCAATGCCTACGCATAGACGGTTTGCATTAACTCCTATTTGTCTCACGTATTCGTTATACTTTCGGTGTAAAACTCAGCTGGGTGTCTAATAAAAAAATTTATATGACCCATCATGGGAAAGCCACCAATCGCACGATAGCGTGTCTGCCTTCATGTCGTGTTCTTGCTGGGTTCCATCCCGCGTTTGCTAATATTACAGTCATTTCAAGTTACTGCTAACCATCAAACACATTTACTTAGAAATCTTCGACTTCTCATGAACAAGCAATCACACGAAAAAATTATTTTTAATCATATTTTTAATCAGATCCTGTTTTGACGATTTGAAGGGACCACGTATTCGAAAATTTTCTTCCATAATGTGAGGAAAAGGTAAGGCTCTCTGGTGATTTCAGCCTGCTTTCAGGAGTTCCTTTTTTTCAGGGGAAGCGCAATGGTGTAGCGGCAAAAGAATCGGCGGTCAGAATAGAAGAAAAGTTGATTTCGGCTTTGGGTATTTCTTTTCCCCTCCCGTCATCATTTTTCGCCGACACATAACTTTTCCAAATTGATTTGCATGATTGGATCCCGAGTTCTAAAATAATTTACCCTCAAGGTGGTGTCTCGTCAAATAGTTTTTACTCCATGATTAATTTTACAGTTCTATGAAGATAGATGTAAATTATGCGAATTTGATAATTGTCTTGTCGAAATAGTCAATTCATTATTTTTACCCTATTCGAAAGTGTACGGACTGTACGCACGGCAGAATTCGACGTTATCATTTCCCGCTACTCCTGGAGGATGAATGACTAAAAATTTGCAATGCTGTTTCGTTAAGAATTTTAACCACTGTTAATTATCGAACGTTTTATAAAAGCCCATGATTCTTATCTGCGTCGTTAAACGATCAAGAGTTCAATCGAATTAAATTCTCCCTGGAGGTACATCCTGGAGAATTATTCCACGTACTCCTTCAGGACTCTTGAACTTGGACCAGATCAATCCGTGGAGAAATGAAAAGTGTGGGCTTAAAAGGCTGAAAATGAAAATTCGACTTCCTGACCTCCCTGTCAGTTTAAAAGCGAAATGCGACAGCTGATAAATTAAAATAACTCCCTAATGTATTGAATGCCATTCTCTTTTGAAAGCTGATGCCACTTCTCAACTTACTAATTTGTTTGTTTGTTTCTTGGTTTTTTTTTTTTTTTTTTTTTCATTTTTCAAATAAAAGGGGTGGACTTCGCATGAAACTCCTTCGTGAATTATTGATTACGCTATTACCCCACTTCAGAACTATCCAGCTTGTTACGACTTCCCAATATCAGTTTCCCGTCACACGAAAAGGAGTGATTCAGGATCTACTTTGCCTAGCAGATCCTAGCATGGCCAATTGAATTCGGTGTGCATGAGGAAGCTTCGTTCGGTAGCAATCATTCTCATATGTGCACGCTGGTTCAGTACAGGGCCTAACTTTGATGAACCTCGCTAGAAAAGCGTGTTTTCAAAAACGAAAAGTTTTGACGCATAATAACGTTGAATGACTTTGGGCTGCTCTCGACAGACAGGCGGGCATCACCAGATGAATTGGCGCCAAACGATCTTTAATTTTAAATAAGGAAGACGAAAAGAAATACGGAAAACGAAAAGTTAATCACAACAGTAACATGAGCCGAATACAAAATAATGGAAAGAAAATTATAAAAAATTTAAAAAAAAAAGCAAACTGAAGGAATTAAAACTCACGACAAATAATACAAGGAAACCGAAAAAACACCTGCAAAAAAAGCAGGAACAGAGATATTTCAAAATCATATGCTTTCAAATAAAATCAACCATTTTTGATTCTGAATATATATGAAGAAAATTGAGGACGAATGAAAATGGAGAGACGTCGAAAATGTGTTTATCAGTTTCTTATTTCGTCGAAGAGCAAAAGTTTTCCTTTGAATAATGGTAAAAAACGCATCTCAACCGCCTTTTTTTTTAGGCAATTGTTGGTTTTAAAATTTCCGGAGAGGCAGTCCTCTCGATTCAGGAGAAACCTTGTCATTCCCCTGTCATTATCGAAACATGAACTTATGGCACTGTGGCTTTAATAAGCTCTTGAAAGCAGACGCCTTCACAAATGCCATGCGTCAGACACTTGTACTCATTTCATAGCTCTGAAATCGTTATTTTCTCGATTGACAGCGAGTTTACTGCCCAGTGATTATTCACATCCCCAACTCCCCCATTTCCTCCTCTCCCCCCTCCCCCGCCTCATCCTCAAAAGAAGTAGACTGATTTCCAGTTCCGCCTTAGATATTTAATGGTCTTATTTCTTCAATTTCTCTTCAGTTCTGTGTCTTTGTCGCCAATTCTCCAAGTCGTTGTACTGATCTCTTTAAGAGTGCAAACAAGCAGGTGAAAGTATTATTTTAATTTTCCGAATTCAGTTGACGTTGATAAATTTTGCGAGCGACGTTCTTGCTTTTCCCTAATTGGCTTTGGGATCACCATCTGCCTGATAACTTTTGCGAGTCACGTTCTTGCTTTCCTTAATTGGCTCTGGGATCACCATCTGTCTGATTAGTTTTAGATATATACCTTGGTTCCAGGCCGTAACAGAAGAAGATTTATAGAGCTTTTTAGCAAACCTCCACTACTTTAGCTTGGTTACCTTCTACGGTGACCGTCGCGAACGTTTTCTTTCAGATTGCAAAGAGGAAACCGTATTTCAGAGCTGTTGACTCGATTTCTTTACGCGATGCAAGTACCCGTCATCTAAAACTATTTTGATATTCGAGCAGGCCCAGAAAAGGGAACTTCATACTCTTTCCGTTATTTACGAGAAGTTTTGATAAGATCTGGACCTGTCAACCGATCTATGGTTGCGAAAAAACTTCTCTTGCTTTTCCTCTTTTGCGGAGCGGGATTTACCTCAGCTATTTTGGAAGAACGGGAACAGAGATCACAATGCCGTAAACAAACGGTACTTTGCCCTTGCAAGGACAAGCGAGGAATGACTGGCCATGTGCTTGTAGTAACATGTAGTGACCAAAACCATTCCAATAATCCGCTTTGCCAGGGAAAAGCTTTATTCTCAGAGGAGTGTGGAAAAGGTGAGCTTGTATATTAAAGTGCACCTAAACCCAAATTTTTTTTTCGCTTAACGAAATAAGCGTATTTTTGGGAGTATTTCTGTGCATAAATTTTTTTATTTGCTTAAATCTTCAATTTTCTGTGCCCAGTCAAAATACGGAAAATCGGCCGCCATCTTGGCTCACGACCGAGTTTAAAGAGGAATGGTTCTAGCGGGTAATGTGACGTCAAATCGAGAACACGAAAGTCTGCATCTCACACATTTTCGCTTGTTTCGGAAGGTTGTCGTCGATATTTTCCGAAATATGCCGACTAGGTGTGTTGTATAAGGAATTTATGAAGCGCGATACCCTCTTGCAAATTTCACGCGTTGCTACATCCTCCTACAACACACTTAGACGGCATATTTTCGGACAATATCGACTACAACCTTCCCAAACAAGTGACAATGTGTGAAATGCAGACTTTTGTGTCATCGATTTGACGTCACATTACCTGATAGAACCATTCCTCTTTAAACTCGGTCGTGAGCCAAGATGGCGGCCAATTTTCTGTATTTTGACTGGGCACAGTTAAATTAAAGATTTGAGCAAATAAAAAAAATTTTGCACAGAAATACTCCAAAATATACGCTTATTTCGTTAAGCGAAAAAAGTAGTTTGGGTTTAGGTGCACTTTAAAATTAAGGTGCTACTTTAATGTCATTCGTAAAGCTTATTATAATGATTAAACGTGTGGAGATCTTAATCGTGTGAAATTTGTTAAGCGGTTGAGTAGACTCTATAGCCAGTTTGGCCGATTTGAAATTAGTTGCGCAATTCGAAAAGTATATAAAGTGATCAAGGAGGGGGACACTATTTCACACTTGCAACGTCAAATTATAGTTCCAAGATTAATAATTGATTTGATATTACTTCAAAACCTTCAAAGAAAAGTAGAGCTTGAGGAATTGCCAAAAATGATGGTATTAATGATGAAAAAGATAAGGCAAATTTCTTAAAACCTGAAATATGTTGTCCCAGATTCAAGGCCTTAATTTTGTAAGCCTTTACCTCCCAGAAGTGATGAACATGTATCTTCCTGTTAAGTTCATTTCTTCTGTCATGATGGGGTAGGATTGCAATGGATAAAAGAATTTCACTCAGAGCACCTGCATCGGCTAAATGAGACCGTATGGAACAAGATCCGGGAATGTTTTATTGCTCTCACTTAGGTAATACATGTATGAGGTGACATTCTGTAACACTTTCCCCCGCAATATCCATACATTACCCAGCAAACAGGTAATGAGAATATATATATGGTACAATACTTTTTTTAACTTGGAGTTTACACCTAGCGTTACCAGCTACTTTATGGGTAATCATGGTCTTATCAGGTCGAAGTTTTTGTCCTGATCTAATATTAAATTCTGATAACTATTTTTCAAGGAAATCCGTAGCAGGTGGAGGGGGGGAATAAACAGTTAGATCTTGGGATCAAAGAGTTCTTTGTATGGAAGTTTCATTTACATACAAGCAGAACTTTTTTAACCCCAAAATTATTGTTGTGATGAATTTGCAGGCATGAATTTGTAAACTGGATTTCTGACTTATCATATGGCTGCTTACCATACCCTCCGTTTGGATTGTTTTTGTGAATCAATAATATATTCAGTTCTTTACATTTAGTTCTTAATGACCGAGCGGGAGGTCTATATGGGAGAATCTTGACCGAGGTCGCCAGTACAGACCTCACCGCGTTCGGTCTGTACCAGCCACCGAGGTCAAGATTCTCCCATACAGACCGACCTAGGTCAGTTAATAAGATGTTTATTATATGGCTGTGTCTTATGTGCCAATTTTTTATATTCTTTGTACCTTTTTTTCTAGACCGGTCTAGATGCCAGTCTAGATGGGAAAATCTAGACCGCTTTCAATATTGATTTCAGCCAATCAAATTCGTGAATTCGGTAGTTCCCAGTCCTTGTGAGACATAGCCATATAATAAAGTGAAATATTAAACAATTTGATATCATAAATGAAAGTGGAGAAGCATTCATTATTCTTATTTACCTCTTGTACAAATTGTAAATGTAGAACTTAGTCCACTGAGTGACCCAATCTATTCCAATATATTAAAACATGCTCTGTTCCTTAAAATACAAAATCCAGTTTTCATAGCTTTCAATGAAAATTTTACGTTTTGTTTACCCTGTTCCATTAGGCCCTAAATCTTCCTCTTGGGTGGGTAATCAAGGAAAGTTTGGTTGCACATGTTCATAATGGTGTTAAAACTTTAACTCCCTAGTATCGACAAGTAATTCTCCCTACTGAGTGCTAGTATTTGTTGTGAATTAGGCAAAGGAATTTGGTGTGACATCAAGATAACAGTGTTATGCAGCAGATAAGCTTTTCTGTTGTCTTAACATGCTTGTAAGAGAACATACAGGAATCATATGGAATAATTATTTACTTTTCATTTCTGGGTGGTAGATGGTTCAAACCGTGACAAGGAAGACTTTCGGTTTTGGTAGTTAAACTAAATATTTTATGTTTTTATAAACGTTAGCATGGTATTATCAATTGTAAATAAAGATTGGGATGTGCTAATCAGCTCTCTCTTGAAACTTTGATGTCTATTAACCAAGGTTGTTAGTCAAAGTTTAAGTTTTCAGGGAAAATTTGACCGAAGCTCAAGGGAAAGTAAAAGTATTTTGAGTAAATAGGGAGTTTGATGTAATCGAGTTTGAATTAGTGGGGTTCTACTTTACATTGTTCATATGACTAGTTTTTTAATTTTGTTGCAAGTGTCATCATAAAATGGTGTTAAACCAGTTAGTTCAAGGCCAGAGGGGCTTTGCAGCACTGGTGCAATAGTTGTGTGTTGGTTAACACAGCTTGCTATTTGCATGTTGATCTAACTTTGTTGTGGTTTCAATTTGAATTTCCATGTTGGTCAAAATATTAGATAACTTGAGAGATTTTGGGGGAAAAATAGTAAAGGCAGGGGCAAACTTGTGTTACTGCAGGGGACAAAGGTGGTCGGGCAAACTTGCTATGAGGTGAAACCTACAGCTACGTCAGAAATAATTTTCCAATTAATAAAAAGTAATTTAACAAACATGTTTCACTGAGGGCATTGTTTATAGATATTATTTCAAGTAGGGTGTGTTGTATGGAAAGAATAATTGCATACATGCCAACTCTTCTGGATTATCCAGTAGTCTCCTGGATACAGAATAAGTCTCCCGATCTTCTGTGTGGCTCACCATAGTAAGAGTATAGTAATGATTAATCATTTGGTTGCTGTCTAATTTAGTGAACTTTTCATCAAAGCGGCACAGACGTGACACTGGAAATTGTATGAATGGAATCATACCAGGATCCCCCCACACCTCAGATAAAGACCCTCACGCACAGATGATCAGTGGAAGTAGTATAACACGTGTTGTGGATGACAGCCCCACATTTAAATGCCAAGTCCATTCAAACTTTTCAGCAAATGTAACTTGGCTGTTTAATGGCAAACCTCTGGAGAAAAAGTGGTATCATTCATTTGCATCTTGCAAACGAAATTTAGAAGTCAAATACATTTCAAAAAGTGACGAAGGAAACTACACGTGTGTTGTGACAAACGAGAAGGGGAAACAGGCGTCAGCTCGTGTTAAGTTAAATGTGAATGGTAGGTAACCACCTGTAAAGGTTTGTACTGTAATCTTTGGAGCAAGCTTTTCCCCCTCAGAGCCCACGTATAACACATGTAGCTCAGCCAGGTCATCCCCTGTCATCCTTAAATTATAATACAGACTGAGCAGGCTAGTGCTATATTCTAGTGCTATATAGAGTTATCTCTTTAATTAATGTGTGTCTGACAGGTTTAGGAAACTGTTGTCTTTAATCAAGTGAAATGATTTCAGGAGATTGATGCTTTTCTCTGCTCAAGAAAGCAAGGAACAATTGGAGATGATGATAATAGGGAATGAAAAAAGCTAAAAGTTTTGATCTTCCAGTAAATAGGGTATTTATTGTGGCAAGGGTATGGCCAGCTATTGTATTTTAATCGCAAGACATTAAATGATGAGTTACAATGTCCTCTGTGCCATGTAAATGCAGCTGGATTATGGTGGAGAGCCTTGAATTTGTGAAAATACAGCCAGAGAAAACTGGAAAGTTAGTTTTAGGGCCTTGAAAAAGGTTTGGACGTTCAAACAAAATTTTGAAAGCTAATTGTGCACTTGATTTGAATCAATTATTTTTCCAAACTGCCTTAAGTAAGTAAGACCTTTAAGTGTCAATGTGTTTAGCCTAAGGAGACTAATTGGGGACACTATGATTAAAATACACTTATAAAAATTATATATTTGCACGAAAATGATTAAAAATTTAAAGTTTAGAGAGCTAAAATATTCCTATTGACTACAAAGATTACAGCAATTGCTGTTATTAATTACAATCTCGTCTAGGTTCAGTTTTCTTATTTTGTTTATGAAAACACATAAACTTGGCGAATCCCTATGATTTTTAGTGAGTTTTGACCACAAAAATGGCCCGAGATATCTAACAGAGTGCTTGCAATAGCAAATAGTTTCAAAATGTGGTGATACAAAGTCACAGTGACTATTCCGTAGCGAATTTGAAGAGCCTTTGCTAACAAATAATTCAGAAACGCAGTCGGGTAAAAGACCATGTTTGACTTTGTACATAATTACTGTGATATCCTGAAGCCGTCTATTATTAAAAGAGGGTATATCAGCACGCCCTAGGAGTTCTTCATATGTAGCAGAGTGGGATTTATAAATAACCCTTAGGGCTCGTTCTTGTAATCGTTCTAACTTCTTTTGTCAGATGATTTGCAAAAATGCCAGGTTAGATAGCAGTAAGTTAAATATGGCAGTATAAAAGATTTCTACAATAATAGCTTGGCCTTGCAGTGTATTAAGTTCCGAAGACGTGAGAGTACTCCAACTTTCTGGCTCGCCTTGGTACATAATTTGCTAATATGCTCAGCTAGTGAAGTTGAGATTTTCATCTATATGAACTCCTAGTAGTTTGATTGGTTCTGTGTTCGCATTAGCTAGATCGTTTATACTCAGCGTTTGTCGCTCTTATCTTTAGCGAGTTTTCGTGGATTGATGTTTAGAGACTGAAACTTGTCTGGATTGGCCAGTAGAAAATTGTTCGAATACCATGACAGTGCTTTCTGGCCCTGTGTTTTCATTCTGCATCGTACTATTTCATGTTCCCTTCCTTTGACGTACATTTGATGGTCATCAGCAGACATTGTTAAATTTACGTCTTTGACATGAACTGACATATCGTTCTGGTAGATGTTCCATAGTAAGGGACCGAAAGACGATCCTTGAGGGCATCCCCGTTCCATCTTTATCCAGTCGCTAGTAGCATCACACATTTTTACTTGGTTTAGTCTGTCCGCAAAAATGATCGCATAAGGTTAAGTGATCGTCTTCCAAATCCATAAGCCTCTAGTTTCTTTACAGTCAGAGAGTGGCTGAGAGAATCGAAGGCCTCACTCATATTTGTAGATAGTACTGATACCAGTTGCTTACCATCAACAGCCTGTTTCCAGTCCGCAATCAGCATAAGCAAGGTTGTTTCGCAACAATGTCTCTTTCTGTAAGCTGTCGTTCTATAGTACAAAATTTCATCATAATGGCTTGTCACCTGATTGCTGAACAGGAGTTCAGATATATTGTCGACAGCTATAGGGGAGGTGATAGGGCGATAATTTCTAGCATCCTGTCGATCTCCCTTTTTAAATGCAGGTGTCCACTCACCCCTTTGTCCATGCACTGGGCCAGATACCCTGCTCTATGCAGTTGTTATAGAGGATGGTTAACGATGCTGCTCGGTTCCTTTAGCCACATATTCTTAAGTAATTTTGGTGGTATTCCTGTGTCCCATCCGCTGGAGTTCTTTGGATTGATCTTTTCCAGTGCCTGTTCTACTTCAGCCACTGAAAAGAGCTTGAATTCAAAATTGGATCCTTTGTGGGCTTCTTCGTATGGTCTTAACACTGCTGTGGTCGCTGAGATCCTCTTCTGTGATGTTATTCACGTGGTCTCCACAAATACTCAGTGCGACATTAGTGAAATATTTGGCTAGTATCTCTGCCACTTCCGTTTGATCCCTAACGGCATTATCTCCCTACGTTTTAAGGTGTATTGTTGCCGATTCTTTACTCTTATTGCTGATAAAAGGCTTGAACGTGTCATAGAATTTCGATGGTCTTGATTTGTGTTCGTCCGCCTTAGTATACCAGTATGCTTTGATTGCTTTTCTACGCTCTCGTGTAGTTATATTTTGATATTTCCTTTTCAGTTCTAGATTCTCAGCGGTGCGGTCTTCAGCAAACCTTTTAGCGTACTTCCTTTTGTTTCTCGGAGCCCTTTTCCATTCCTGTGTCATGTAAGGGATATCTTTTTCCCTTACTCTTTTCCTTTTGATTGGCGCATGCCGATTAACAATATTTTCAAAAAGTCCTCTCCAATAATCATATTTGTCATCTACACAGGTGAAGATGTCACTGACGTACCAAGGTGCATTAATTAGGTCTTCGTTAAACAATTCGAAGCCAGTATTCTTAGTTTGCCTAAATATTATGGTCTTAGGCTTATGCTTGCAAGCTTTATCAGTCAGTTCTCCATAAATCAAACAGTGGTCGCTTATTTCGGGATTATACACTCCGCATTTTGTAAACATCTATAGGGTGTTGGTGAGCAACACGTCCAAGCGCGTTTGGGAATACGTTGTAACTCTGGTAGGCTCAGTTAGTAGGCATGTCAGGTTGTATAATTGCTCCAGATCTCTCAGCATCTTCCCCTTACCTCGGTTAGGAGTAAGTCGGTCCATGTTCAAGTCAACTAGAATAACTATACACTGCTTTTGAAGACATGCCCATTGACAAATGTCATTCATTTCGTCCTCAACGTTTTGTTGATAGTTTGTTCCCCTGGGGTCATTATTCTTTCTGGATTGTTTAGGCGGTCTATAAAGCGCTAGGAACAGTATTTCTCCCTTACCAGAATTGCATTCTACCGCTATAGCTTTCAGCGTCTTGTAGGCTTCTGGCAGTTTCAGTTTTTTAGAGAGTATGGCTGTAGAAAAGTAGGCGATGAACCTGCCTCCTCCTTTGGCTCTGTCTTTGCGATAAAGCCGGTATCCTTGTAGACTGAACTGGTCGTCCGGATACGAGCGATCAATTTTAGTTTCCGATACAATAAATATATGCGCTTTCAGTTTATCGTTCAGTAATTTTAGTTCTTTGAACTTGTTTTGTATGCTATTAATATTCAGATGTGCAACAAAAGCGCCGCTTGGATTGTTTTTTCTTTCTTCCAGAATCGAGCTCACCTGGGAATTCGGAAGGTTTTTACGCACCGAATGCAAATATGGCGTCCAATTTGAATTGCCATTGTTCTGGACTGACGAGCCTCTCACACATGTAATAATCCTTTTGTATTTCCACGTGAAGACGAGGTTAGTGAGTCCACAACAATGGCAATTCAAATTGGACGCCATATTTGCATTCGGTGTATTAACATAGTCATGCATGTTCAGAGTAGCTCGCTTCCATCGTGATGTTAGTTGCAGTTGTTAGCATCTGTTTGAAACGGGTAATCCGTTCGCGAAGGGAAGACTCTACGATAAGCAAGTCCAATCAATATAAGGATAATCCAAGTAGTACTTGAAGGCAGCCTTGGTTAAACCTAGGCATTTGGCATGCACCCATGAATTACAATCGGCACACAGCGGGGAATCTTGATTCGATCGAACGTTCTTGCTGCACTGCTTGCAGGGATATTTCGGTTGTTTCGGTTGTTTCATGCTGTTGCTCGGTCCAGGGTTTGTTTGAACGTCTCCCGCGTTAATTATGCGTTGAAGTTGAAAAGTATTATTCCCCTTCGCAGTGTATTGAACCCTCGAATTTAAAGATGCTTTTCCGCGGCCACAGCTTGACGCTGCCTGATGTTTTTCAAAGTTTCGGCTACTTGTCTCGCCTCCCATCTCACAACAGAACAAGACCCGTAAAATAAAAATGTATCTTCTTCGTAGCAGACGTTCAACAGACCGGTGACGAGCATAGAAGTAGGATGTGAAGGTGTAGTCTGATCGTCCGGGTGAGTGTAGTCCTGAGAAGGACTGTTGTCGGTGGTAGTGACTGACGTTTCGACAACCTGTGCGGAAGTCATCATCGGAGTCAAGTGAATGATTGTTGTCAGTAGAATGTTCTTATTCCAGTTCGTGTGAGATTATCGATTGGTTTTGCCGTGATGTTATTGGCTGTAAGACTCAAGTGACGTAAGTCAGTCGTGATTGGTCTGTTTCGATCTGTCGGTAAAGTTAAGTCGTTCTTTTTCGGTCGTTTGTGATGTTTATGTCGTGAATGAGTCGTTTGTATGGAGCGGGTAGTTTTTGACATCTGTTTAGGGGAGTCTGTTCTAAGTTAGTAAACCAGCTTTCCAGAGTCAGTCGTTGAAAATAGTCAGTGCTGTAGGTTAGGCATTGCGCAGAGTCCTAGTCAACGTTGTGGTTGGTAAGTCGATGGTGTTTAGCAATGTGATTGCTGACATCACCTTTCCTCGTCGCCCGTCTGTGTTCAGTCAGTCTTGTTGTGAGGTTTCTGCCAGCCTCACCGATGTAGGAGGCTTGGCAGTCGGAACAATTGATCTTATAAATCGTTCCCTGTCTGTTCCTCGGTTCGTCTTTGTCTTTAACGTTGGTTAGTAACTGACGTAGTGTGGTGATGGGTTTCTGGGCGACGCGGATATTGAAGGATAGTAAGATGCGCGAGATGTTTTCAGACATGCCTTTTATGAACGGTATGGTTGCTGTAGTCGTAGGGGTTGCGGTGTCGTTTGTTTCGGTAGTGGTAGTGGGTCGGTGAGTGTTTCGTCCGATGAAGTCATTGTTGTACGACGACGTCAGTCACTACCACTGACAACAGTCCTTCTCAGGACTACACTCACCCGGACGATCAGACTACACCTTCACATGTTACCCCCGGGTTCAAACCATTTACTGCATAGAAGTAATAATCAGTCGCAGCATCACTGATTCGCCATGATCCGCCAAGACACAAATCGCTCGCACATCCAAACAAAATCAAAATCAACTCAGCTAAAACTCCCGCTCAGAGACGCCAAGTAGTCTTGCAAAACTGCTTGACAATCTGCAAAGTATACTAGACATTTCTTTAATTAAGGATGCTCTGGCGCTCTAAACCTGGCCTGCTTTCGATGGGAAGGGATTTTTATGAGAACACTCTAAAACACGTCCATACTATTTGCCGTTATTTTTCTGGTAAGATCTTTGTGAGACAGCCAAATAGCTTAGTAAAAAGTCTTTAAATTTCCTCATTGTTGATGGTTGTAATTGGTAAAGTTTAAAAAGAAATGTTTAAAAACTTATTTTTCTAAGGAATCAGTCCTCTAGTGGAGAATGTGGAATTTTTGCCCCAAACTTCTTCAGCGACTCTTCCATATACGCTGTACCATGAATATAGGAGAACGAAAAAAAAAATGCAGAAAAAGTCTTTAAACTTGCTCACAAATATTTGTTGTTAGTGCTGATGCAGTGGACTAGAACTGCATGCTGTTCAGGATTACATTAACTTGCATTTTATTATCACTGAAGATACTTTAATTAACTTGGCTTTGATTTAGAGGAAAAGGTTGCAGTAACAATTGATTCTTACAGAGTCCTCTGTTTAATTTTAGAAAAAAGTGCCCCAGTTATAGAGTCTGCAAGACCTGAACCTGGGGACACAGTCTTCATTGGAACCACAGCTAACATAACCTGTAGCATCCGAAGCTCTGATCAATCAGTAGTTGGTTCAGTTATGAAGAATGGCACAGAGTTAGAAGAGGATAATGAACAACTGAAGTATGAGTATCATCATATAATAGAAAAAGATAAGCCTAGCCTCTTACTTACTAAACTGGAAATTAAGAACATCACAATGAAAGATGCTGGAAACTACACGTGTCGGGCCGATGGATATGGCATGACGTCATTCAGAACAGTTCTTCTTGAAGTTGGTATGGTAAATTACTCTTATATTTATTTAGTATTTGGTTATACAGTACCATTTACTCCATTTAGTGAAGAATTATGTGTTAATTTATTTGTACCCCTCATCTTACTGTGCTTCTCTCTCTCTCTCTGTGCTTTTGTAGGTTTTTCTCCCCAAAAAACTTCGGTTTTGGTGTTCATTGCAGTTTGCAGAATTTCCATTTTTTTATCATTTGATTTTTGTCAAAAATACTAATGGGATTTTCAGATTATCCTAATATGTTGTGTTCCATTTGTCCTATATGGGTTCATGTTTTTTTT
>NC_142532.1:17792378-17829878 GCF_964205215.1 Stylophora pistillata
GGAAAATCACCCCAAATTCTAAAACACGGAACAGATGTCAAGGCATGTTGCACGAATTTTGTACAAAGACACTCAAGCGCTTGGCCCATTCATCCCCACGAAGATAATGCACGTGACTGAAATTAAGTGTTATCAATTTTTTTTCTTTTTCTGAGAGGTATGAATAATAATGAACCATTCTACATGAAAGATAGCTGCGTTTTTGCGTTGTAAAGCTGTTTAGTTACCTTTTGTTATGCTAAATTTGTTATGCTAAATTTGTCATGAGTTTTAGTCGCAGCATAAAAAGTGGGAATCTCTCATGGCGTGAAAGACAAAGAATTACACTTCCCTTTCAGGAAGGGTAATTTAACGCCATAGAGTTGACGATTTGCAATTTGTTGAGGAACAGAAGAAATCCACTAAATGAATTGGTGAAATAGCCTTTTTTTTTGTCCACAAAGTTTATTTCTTCCGCTGATATGTAAGCTGTAAATTTCATACAAGGATGGTGGTGTTTTCTACGATGGCCCAGAAGGGTCACAGTCCAGTTTTAACTTTTGACAGTCCAGTTATTTTTTTGACAGTCCAGTTTTATTTTTTGACAGTCCAGTTTTATTTTTGACAGTCCAGTTTTATTTTTTGACAGTCCAGTTTTATCTTTTGACAGTCCAGTTTTATTTTTTGACAGTCCAGTTTTATTTTTTTTGACAGTCCAGTTTTATTTTTATGACAGTCCAGTTTCATTTATTTTGACAGTCTAGTTTTGTTTTTTGGTTCACAGTCCAGTTTTATTTTTTGGGTCACAGTCCAGTTTTATCTGTGGGTCACAGTCCAGTTTTATTTTTTAAGTAGTCACCAGATCTCTCTCGATCAAACCTTCATCAACTGTACACTGAAAGGGCGGGAATTTTAATTTTCCGCCATTTTGATTCCAAAGTACAAAGTACAAAATGCCGTTACCAACATATACACCATGCATGAGCGACAGTGATAATTCTGACGGAAATGAGCTGGAACTTATATCACAGTACTTCAAACAGGGCTACAGCAGTCTGGAAATACTTGAATTTTTGAGACTCCACGACATAGCTATCAGTTTATCAACCCTGAAAAGACGTCTTCGATCCTTAGCCCTGTCGAGAAGATCCACCTTATCTGATGATCAACTGAAGAATGCCATCGAGAAGGAACTTGGGAAATAGAGCGACTAAATATAGGATGGCTCCGAGCTGTAATTGAATGATAAAAAGTAAAAGTTAATAAGTTATATCTTAACTCCTTGCACGTGAGTATTTCCTTTTTTCAGGTAGAGTAGAATTGTTAAAAATTACCAAGCGAAATTAAAGTGATCCGCGACTTTCTTCCTTTCGGTGTTGTGCAAAAATAGACGAGGAGCCCGATGAATGGATTTGTCTTTCATGTGAACAATTTTCCCAGAAAGTCAATGTTCCACGAAGAAAACTCCCTCGATTGCGGCCAAGCCACATTTCTCCAGCAGAGCATACTGTAGATTAAAAATATCGGTCGGAGCGTCACGTCATAAAAACCTCTTTAGATTTTATTTCAGTTTAAAATTTATTTCGCCAAAAAAAAAAAAAAAAAAAAAAATTAATAGACGCACGAGTCGCAGCCATTCCTACCAGCGGTGAAATACAGGAATGGCTCCAGTCTCTAGTCGTCCACCTGAACTGAGTCTGCACTGACTAAATGAGTTTAGTCAGCGGAACGAGTCAGCAGATGACTTAGTCCTCTGCGGAATCATCCTCTGAGACCCAGGGGCAGTGAGTCGATTTCAAGTTAAGGGCAGAAGAGCCCCTGGGGACATTGTCTTACAAGACTTGTTCCAAACGGTCGCAGTCGTTCTGGCATCTGATTGGTGCCAGAAAATCTTTGTGTTTTTCTGCCCAATCAGAGTGAAGTGTCGTTTGGAGTCCTTTCGTGTGTTTTAACACGCACATATTCAACAAGCTCTGTTGCTCGCTATGTTTGTTTGGGCCGTGCGACGAAGCTTTGCGCGAGGTGAAAAGTTTCAGTCTCAGCAACACAATGTAAGAGAAATCGATCAGATTGTCCGCGAAATCTTACCGGAAATTATACTGAATACTTTCGCAGGTATCACAAGAGAACGAGTTTAAAAGTTTGCGAGGTTCGTATAAAACATAATGGTTGCAAGCATTGATATGTCGCTTTAAACGTTAGATGAGATGTAAGCCTAAATCTTTCAAGATTTTTTTGTATAATTTGCTGTCACTGAAACTTTTCCAATCCCGTGAAGCTATTTCGTCGCACGGGCCACGCAGGTATGTCGAGCAACTGGCGCTTACGCATTTTTTTGTGCACGCCTGGCATAAATCTAATCTTCGCTTGAAAAAGAAATGCTAAACGTGGAAACTTTTGTTTATTAGACGTGGGTAGATAACCCTGTACTAAGCTGACATTTACAATAAAGCAAGCTCGCCCTTTCCATCCAATATTTCTTTGTCTTTGGTTTTGTTTTCCCCAATGAAAGCAGAATCGATTCCCAATGATCAAAGGTAATTAACTTGGTCTTCAACAATCGACAAAAGCGGTGAAGTGACAATGATCAAGGGACTAGAAGAGAGTCCGTGGCCTTTCGAGCGCAAGAATTTGAACACTCAACGCAGCAGTTGAAAGATTAACTTTCTTCAAACCCCTTCGGTAACTGTCCGAAAACATATCTCCTTTCCACGATGTTCTCGATGATTAGTTTTTGTTCAGATTTTAATTAGCTAACCGGAAACACAGCTAAGCTTTCTTTAAGCGCTTGCTGGAGGTCGTCCACGTACTTAACGTTCTCTGCAAGTTTGGCCATATTTTAAAGACTTACTACAAAGCAACGATTAGAATTTGGCGCGCACAGAAAGCTACGTAAGCGTAAGCGCCAGTTGCTTGACATACCTGCGTGGCCCGTGCGACGAAATAACTTCACGGGATTGGAAAAGTTTCAGTCACAACAAATTGTGCAAAAAATCTAAAAATATTTAAGCTTACATCTCATCTAACGTTTAAAGCGGCATATCAATGCCTGCAACCATTATGTTTTATACGAACCTCGCAAACTTTTAAACACGTTCTCTTGTGATACCTGCGAAAGTATTCAGTATAATTTCCGGTAAGATTTCGCGGACAATCTGATCGATTTCTCTTACATTGTGTGCTGAGACTGAAACTTTTCACCTCGCGCAAAGCTTCGTCGCACGGCCGAGACAAACATAGCGAGCAACAGAGCTTGTTGTATATGTGCGTGTTAAAACACACGAAAGGACTCCAAACGACACTTCCCTCTGATTGGGCAGAAAAACACAAAGATTTTCTGGCACCAATCAGATGCCAGAACGACTGCGACCGTTTGGAACAAGTCTTGTAAGACAATGTCCCCAGGGGCTCTTCTGCCCTTAACTTGAAATCGACTCACTGCCCCTGGGTCTCCGAGGATGCTGCGGAATATCACTGAACAAGAAATGTTTCCCCTTCGTTATGTAAGTAACCATCTCTTGTTTGACACATCGGAGTTTTCAGTCGCATTGATATTTCACTGTTCCGCTTGGAGACACACGGTTAAACAATACTCACGTGCAAGGAGTTAAGATGTAACTTATTAACTTTTACAGACTTTTTACTATTTTTATCATCCAATTACAGGTCGGAGCCATTCCTGTATTTAGTCGCTAGTCAAACAACACGTGCAACATGCAACACATCGAGAGAGATCTAGTGACTACTCAAAAAATAAAACTGGACTGTGACGCAAAAAATAAAACTGGACTGTCAAAAACAATAAAACTGGAGTGTCAAAAAAATAAAACTGGACTGTCAAAAAAAAATAAAATTGGACTGTCAAAAAATAAAACTGGACTGTCAAAAAAAATAAAACTGGACTGTCAAAAAATAAAACTGGACTGTCAAAAGATAAAACTGGACTGTCAAAAAAAATAAAACTGGACTGTCAAAAAAATAAAACTGGACCGTCAAAAGTTAAAACGGGACTGTCCAAAAAAATAAAACTGGACTGTCAAAAAAAAATAAAACTGGAGTGTCAAAAAATAAAACTGGACTGTCAAAAATTAAAACTGGACTGTGACCCTTCTGGGCCATCGTACTTTTGGACACCTGGTCAGAAAGAAATTCTTCAAATTCTTCCTGACGATTTCCTTCTGCTAACTTTCCAACGCGCATGACCTCATGCAAACCTGTCTTCAGCTAGTGTTACTAAAGACCGAAAAGGGATTCGTGGACAAAGAAACTCTCGTATTGAAGGGCTTGTAACGAGGACTTGCTCTCACGCTAGTCTAAGTTTGAGGCTGGGGCTGAACGTCGTTATATTTTTAACAGCCTGAAAACATTTCTTTGATGTTCTCACACTTACAAGTATATGAGATGTTATTGTCTCATTAAATCAATGCAGACGTGACCAGGAAACGTATGTTACAATTGTTTATTGCATTGTGGTATGTCAATTTAGTTTTCATATGCTTTGTAGAAAATTCATACAACATGCCCTGACATCCGTTCCATGTTTAAGAATTTGGGGTCATTTTCTGCCATTCCGTGTTTTAGAGTTTGGGGTCATTTCCCGCTGTTCCATGTTTTAGGATTTGGGGTCATTTTCCGCCATTCCACCATTTTGCCGTTCCGGCTTTTAGGGTACGTTGCCCTTTCAGTTACTGACATTCAGCATGCTTTTTTCCTGAATTCAGCCTTCAATGCAAATTTCTCCCCCTTAAGTTCAATTTGTTAACTTGAATCATATTTATTTTGCCTTGCTACATTTATGTCACATAATTACCTGAGTTGTTGCATTATTAATTTTTTTTTTTCATTTTTACCTTTTTTTTTCATTTTTACCAATTTTTTCATTTTGTATTTTCACTTTGAATTCACTTCTTCCTTTGTGATTGCATCACTCATAAAATAAAAAAGGCTGTGGTTTAAGCCTGTGTTGTGCATTTATCAAAAACATGGTTGGAACTTGACAACTGGTTTGACTTTTTTCAGATTATGAAGCAAAGCATGATGTGTTTATATGCTACTGTTACAAAGATGTTGACTGGGTGAAGGAACTTCATGCCGAGCTCGAAAAACGAGGTTTTAAGTGCTGTATTGACTTTAAGACCTTCACTATTGGAATATCAATAATGCAAAACATAACTGAAGCAATTTGCTTCAGTAAAAAAACAATTGCAGTACTTTCTCCAGACTTCATTAAGAGTGATTGGTGTAAACATGAGCTACAAAAGGCGCTTTCCAGGGTGCTATACCATCAGGTTGTACCAGTTATGTATAAGAATTGTGAAATACCCTTTGCTCTTCAAGACACAACCTACCTGGATTGGGAAAACTGCAATGTGAAACCTTACTTCTGGGAACAGCTTGAAAAGGCTTTAAGGAAGCCGAATGGTGAGTTTCACAAAAGCAGGCAACCTCAAAATGGAAATCAAACCTCTTAACTCTCTGCACATGTATGGATCATGGCAGCACCAGGTGAAAACTAGTGGGACTTTTTTGTACCTAGCATATATTACAAAACTTAAACTAATGTCATATGCCAACTTACAAAGTTGAAAATTTGCTTGAATCGTGGTCAGCATATTGATGGGGATTTTTCACCTTCTCCCTTGTTCAAAAGAGGAGAGGCAAGTTTCCTTACTCAGTAATTTCTTTGGAGATTAAGGTTTATGAGACATTTTTTGAGAAAATAAGCTACTTTAGAGGGGAGCTTTCTTGGAGGTTCATGTGCATTAAATTTCTTAAAGAAATATTGAATAATTTTTGAGGGTCCCCTATACTTTTATGAAAAGCAGGATTGGGCATTTTTTTTCTCAGGAATCATGATATGGTTTTTCTTGAATCATGACTCATGATTGAAGATGGTAAGATCTTCTCATGTCCACATGGACAAACGTAAATTTTTAGTTCAAAGTGACCCACGAATAAAGAGCTAAATTAATCGGGAACCATTTTATTTTCCCTCAACCTACCCCCTCTGGGTAACCCACAAGGGTTTGGGGAATTTGAAGCTTACCTGGGTGGGGTTGGGAAGTTTGAACCTGTGGAATACACAAGGAGTTTAATGGTGAAGAGTCTGTTTTTCGTGAGCAAATGATTTAGAAGGAAATTTTCACTTGTAAAATGATACCTGTATGCAAAAAAAATCAAGAAGAAAAATTTCACTTGTAAAATGATGCTTGCATGCAAAATAACCAAACAGCAGCACCAGAATCTTTGCTAAATTCTACAAATTTCATTGATCACATAAACAATCATTCAATATGTGCTTGGGTGGGGATTTTTGAACACAATTTTTGCCTGGGGGGAGTGGTGATTTGGACAAACCATTCTTCAAAAGTTCATATGCCCAGGGCCTTACTTGTGGGGGGGAGGGGGGGTCTGTTGAAGCTTTGAGTTGTTCATGCTACTCTCAGCAGGGAAAGATTGTTATTATCAATAGTATGAGTCAATTTAAACTATTAAAGAATTTGTTTATCATATAAACTGTAGTGTTTCACAAGGATTTCCATTCTTGGGAAAAGCTGTAACTGTACGTAATAATTTTTTATGTGTTTGATATCACCAATTGGTGCCTTTGGCGCCACTTTGTCAGGTTGATGAATGAATGGCAAAGTGTTCTCAAATCCGGATCCAAGGTTGTCAAATTTTCTTGTTAGCAAAGGCCTTTGGTGTCTATATGATAAACTAAATAATGCATGGTTGCTTGTAGATAAAGAATTTCTGTTCTTGGGTTCAAGTTAAAATCTCAAAGAGAAACTCCATGCACCCATGTATTATTCTCTATTTATTTATTACCAATTAAGGTTTAATTTATTGGCTCAAACAGTTGATGAAGGGGATTTTCAAGATGTATGGTCTCATTCTAATCAAATTTTATCCTTTCACTCCCAAGAACAAAAAAGACATTCTGCTATAAGAACTATACAGTAGTTCCCTGTTAACTCAAACTCCGTTCACTCAAACCCCCTGGTAACTCGAACAAGATGCCGTTTCCTTTCACCACATTTCTTTTACTATCAGCCAACTCAAACCTCTTCTAACTTCAACCATTTTTGTTTCCCTCAAGGGAGTCCTTAGGTTAGCATGGGTTCTACTGTAGTGTCAAATCATAAACTTGTGTATCTGTTGTCTGGGACAAGTGTATCAGATTGTTCACTGAGGTGATCACCGTATATCTTTACTTGACAGTTTCTTTGATTGTAAGAATTTTTATTCTGAGTAAGAGTGAAAGGGTCAGTGAATGTACTACCAAGTGCTTTTTAATTGGGCTTAATGGAACCTAGATTTAACAAAGTGCCAAGGGACTAAGGAAATTCGTTCATTATATCAACGGAGGTAATGTGGCATACATTTTACTGTAACTTTAGCTGGGCTGAAAGTGAAGTATTGTTCATTATACTGAGGACTTCGTTTTATAGAGGTTTGTTAAATCAAGGTTCCACTGCCTTGGGAAACAGTTCAGTTTTCTCCTCAAATCTGAATGATTCCCAAGTTTTTTTGTTTTGAGATGAGGTGACTGCATTTTCTTCAAAAGGTGATTTACACAATTAAATACCATCTGTGGTGAAGTCACTGTTTACAATTGCAAAAAGTGATACACTGATTTAAATGGAGGGGATGAATTTTTTTGGTTTTTGAAGCTCACTTCTCCTTTAAATTATGTTTATGTATAGTTGTTGGTAATTTTTAGGAGACACTGCATATTTCTTCATGTTTTTGTCAGTCTTTTGGGACCTGGTCATGCCCAGAAACTAGAAAATAATTCCAAAGTATTAGAACTGACTTACAGGCATAGAAACTTTGGTCCATTTATTTTTTTGTTCAAGGAGCTTGTTTTATCTTCAATGTAGGTTGGATTTTCATGTCAGTCCCCTTTCTTGACAACTGTAACTTAATTTAGTCTCAGCTTTTGATCAACAGCTCCAATGACAATGGTTGCATAAAACTATAACATAGCTGATTTTAGCTTTGTCCTCATTAACTATCAAGTGATAGAAATTACAAGCTGATAATTTTTCATAAAGTAAAAGTACACATTTACAGAGTAAATGAAATGTTTTCAGAACTTTTTTTAAAAACGAAAGATCACAAGAAGAAAGTTTAATTGTTTTAGTCTTTAGACTATCATAATATGCAGATACTTTGCAATTCATAAGACAAATAATTATGTATTTAAAGAAATCTGATTTTTTTGGTAACATTATAAAAAAAAAAATTAATGGTGGTCCTTTCAACTTGACAAGATATAAAATATATCTACAGTTTATTGGATTATTAGTTCTAAATTTCTCTTCATAATAGCTGAATTTGGCCCTTATCAATTATCAAACAATCAATATCAGCTGATAATCTAATTTTTAGACAGTACTGTTAATATTAACTTTTATAACATGAAATTTTATGGCTAACTTTTTTACTAGAAAAAAAAAAGGGTTATAACAAAAAAGTTAAATTTACTGGGCCTACAAAGTTGTAGCTATCTTTGGTGTATGTAACAAATTAAAGATCAAAGTTAAAATAAAGCCATTTTCTTTGCTTTCAATCTCATTAGGGTTCACATGTACCCAGCTAGGGTGAATGGGAAGGGTGCGGGCACTCCCGTGTTAACTATCATATTTCCTCCAATAAGGTCCCTCAATCTAATATGCACCCTTTTGCAAACAAACACCCAACCCACAGTCCCTAGTGTCAAACAAGTACTCTTAAATAATTCCCTTCCCCTCATTTTCTGAAACGCTTGGAACACCAGTTTTTATTGCCATTTGGTCTCAATTTATAACCCTGTAACCCTTTAACTCCCACAAGTAATAAACCTGTAGTAATCCATTAATAACCATACATTAGCCAGCAATCAGGTAATGAGAATACTCTAACTTAACAAGTACAAGTTATCTTGATCTAATGCCAAATTGTTCTAACTAATTTACAAGGAAATGTGTCACCAGTAGAGGGGAGAATGAACAATCTGATCTTGGGAGTTTATGATTAAGCTTAAACTACAGAGGAACTATTACACTGAGGAGAATAGTATCTTTTCTGTCAGTGACTTCCATTTACTTTTCCACCTCCGTATCATTATACACATCATCGATGTGTATAATGTTAAAGTTTCTGTCTTTCTTTTAAAAATTTTGCAAAAATAAAGTTGAAAGTTTGCTGAAAGGAAAACTTGACAAGTGCACCACTTGACTGAGCCCCCTCCTCTAATAAGTGCCCCCCCCCCAGCTCTTCACTGAAATTGTAATTAGTGTGTAGGCACAAATTATGGGAAATATAATAAATGTCGCTGGTTATTTCTGTATTCTCATTACTTGTCTTTGCCTTTGTGTATTAATATTGTAGGGAGAAATTACTTCCTGGTCATTCTTGGAGGTCAACCCTATTCACACCCTGACATCAGCTTGTACATTATTCAGACTGTTCTCTACACATTCCCCATGAGACTAACAAGAAGAATTTGTTGAACAATCAAGAGGGTTTCATTAATTTAATGGCAATCATTTCCTTTATTCCTGTGACACGGATGTTTCTCGTAGCTTCACAACCCATTAGGCTTAATGTTTTATCGTTTAACTGTTATTTTAACCCTTTAAACCCTAACAAATTCTCCATACTGTTCTCTATACATTTCCTAAGGTGCTGACAAGGAGAATTTGTTTGACAATCAAGATAATTTTTACTTGGTGATCATTTCCTTTACTCTTGTAACCTTAATGTTTGATTCAAGGGTGACATTGTAAGGAGAAATTAGATACTAGTCACTCTTTGGGGTTAAAATGTTCAAAAGTATGGCAGAAAATGTGTAATTATTAATTATTCACAAGACTAACCTTTTAATCGTGCACGTAACTTGACTAGGGAGAAAAAAAAAAGGAACCAACTGAACATAACGACATAAAAAATAATTTGAACTTTAACCTTTCACCCACGAGAGTGACCAGCATCACTCCTGAATCACAAAGACAGGTCAGGAGAATAAAGGAAACGATCACCAACTAAATAAACTTTGATTGCTAAACAAATTCTCCTTGTCAGCACTTTATGAAATGTATAGGGAACAGTATGGAGAATATCCAGACTGATGCTAGGATGTAGAGGGCTAATAATAGCAAAATTTGAAAAAGATAACCCTAGAGAAAAGCATGCTTACAACTGACAGTAGGTATTAATTTTTTTGTGCCTAGGTATAATATTTTTGTGCCTCTGCGTATTCATGTGCTTGTCAGTATTTTAAGCCTTGTTCATTGGCCTCTTTGCCCAGCCATTTTCACAGCAAGACCAAAGGTATGAAATCCACCCGTGCATGATTGCAGTACACACTTAAAATTTGACTTGCACTAAAGAAATAAGACAAAGCCCAAAATCAAACTGTTTCCTTTATTGAGCACCTCTTGCTTTGAATACATTTACTTAATGATATGAACATCAAATTGTTCAAATTAAACTATTTTCCTTGTTTAAATGCCATGATTTAGAGAAACTGTAAGGAATATTGACACTTAAAATTGTTACTTCTGAAAATCCATGTAAATAAAAAACAGTCAAATACACGGTTCACACAAGTTACATTGGTATTGGTATCTTTTGGATGAATCCAATGCCTCATTTTGTAGAAAAAGAAATTGTTCAATTGAAAAATTTTTGTGTGTACTGAAAGAAAGTTCATTTAGAAGAATCATCAGGGTTGTCCTTAAGCACCAGCTGCTAGCAAAATTAGCCAGATAAAAAAGCAGCTATCGCTGGCTGGATTTTTGGCCAGCGATTGCTTGGTAGCTTAAAGCACAACAGGCACTTCTGAAGTTACACACTTACAATTGTTTGCCACCTTTGAGCCTCCTCTCTTGAAATTTCTGCTGGCAGCTTAATTTCTCAGCTACAACCCTGAATCATGCAATCTTTTGGGCAAACTTTCTTGGGCACTGCACTAGTGAGCAATGCAAACTTTCTTGCACAAACTAACATTGAGCTTTAATAACTGAGAGACATAATATATGGTCAACAAGATGATGGGAATGAAAGGCTCTTGTCACAATTTAATAACTTAATAGGTGATATAAGATAATACAGCTACATGAAGTCTGCAGGGTTAATCAAGCATTCATTTCTCGGTCAGTGCTGTCATCTACTAAATCACATGGCAACTTCCTTTTTTTTAAGGGGGGGAGGGTTTGAGGTCAGCAAATTAAACCAAACATTGTAAGCTGTAAATCTTAACAGTTCCCTTTCCTGTTAAGAAATCTGGTACATGGAGGCCTAAAACAGCCCAAGCACCTCTTCTGTCACCGGGTCCAAGTCTATATCATAGAAGCAAGGTCTTGTGGGTAATCCTGGCACAGTGCTCATTTGCAGTGTTCATGAAAAAATGACAAAAATAATGTTTTTTTTGCTAAGCTGGAATGCTATATTAAAGGTAATTGGGTGTTTTTTTTTTGCTCATTATCTTCATAAGAAAACTGTCTACTTAGTTGGGGAAGGAAATTTCTGGTTCTGCCTCTCAATACTACAAAACAGAAACAAAACTTCCTGTAAATGCAGTAGCTTGAAATACAGGCTACTGGCTTTGTAATTGTCACGCAACACACACCCTGTGAGCATGTTGTGTGATGAGCCCAAATAGCAAGAGGGAAGGAAAGAAGGAAACCAAATACACAAAAAAATACATACAGTGCCAACCAATTGATACAGAAACCCTGCTCCAACACTTGCTCGAACATCACGAATAGGAAGGACAAAATCTGCACAAAGGAAAACATTTATTAGAGATTCAATTATTGAAAGCATGCAAGGAAGTTGAAGTATGCTTTGTGAGCAGATTGCCTTCTTGATGGTGACAGTTTGTGATGTAGCTAGAAAAATCTGATGAAAACATTGACAAGGGTATGTACTATTTCAAAAATGAGTGTGAGGGTCTCATCAGTGTTTCCAAACACGAGAAAACTGATGAAAGCAGGCAACAGGCTGTACCAAACTCAAGGGTTTGATATTATATGAAACTCATGGATAGTGTCATTCCAGTGTTTCATCAGGGTTTCAAACCCCATGCATGTGATAAAAGTAGTGTGTCTTAATTAGTTGGATAATCACCCTATGAATAATTATATATAAGTGAGAATTATTTCTGGATAAAACTACAGGGGTTGTGTAAGGGTTTCCTTGCTGCACTCTTGATACACAGGTCCAGGTTTGAGCTCCAGCTGGGTTATTTGGTTGTGTTTTTTGGGTGAGACATGTAACTTTCACCATTCAGGAGTGTAAATTGAGTAACAGCACAACTGTCTGGAAAACTTATCATACCCCTGTGGTAGCCTGTAAAGGAGAAGTGTTCAGTACAGCAAGAGTAACAATTGTTATGGTCACTTCCCTCTAATGGCCCGATAGGAGCAGACTATCTCTCTCTCCCTCCCCACCCCTCCACCCCTCTCCATCAATAGGGGAGGAAAAAGAGACATCTTGGATGGGTTACAAGAGGACAGATACTGGGAACAAAGCTGGCTGGGGATTAACCCTAACTCTAATCCTAGCCTTAAGCATCTTAAGCAAATATCCCAAGGTAAGCTAACAGCCTTAAGCAGCCTGAAGTCAGGTATAACAGAGATGCGAGACATTTGGAATTTATACACCTTTGGGACATCCTTTCAACTCGGGTTCATGAGAGAGTGACAAGTGAGTCTTGGCCATGCATATTGGCAAGTCATTAAAGCCCTGTAAAAAAATAATATAATAATAATCAACCAAAGGACAACAAAGTTATCACCTGTGTACAATTTAGAAAAGGGGTTTCAGAAGGGACTCTGTCAATTAATTTAGAGAGCATTTTCCAAGATAGAAAGGCAGGATACAGTTAAAGTTGGTCAAGCAATCCACGTAACTCTTTTGCATCCTTGATCATCCTCATTTTTTAAATCCATTCCCAGTTCTGTGATGTTTTTAACCCTTAAACTCCCAGATGATGAACATGTAACTTCTCCCTAAAATATCCATACATAATCCAGCAATCAGGTAATGAGAATACTTAAACTTATTACTAGGTTGATGAATCTTGATCTACGACCAAATTCTCTTAACTACCCATAGTTTATGAAGAAAATTGAGCAGCAACTATAGGAGAGAATCAAGAATCAGATCTTGGGAGTTTAAAGGCTAAAGTTTCATCCCCATTCAGTGTCAATTTTTTAAGACGAACTCAAAAAATTAACCCAAAAGATCCAAACATGCTCCTTTCCCCATTCAAAGAGCAAATTCTGGCAACATCAAGCTCCACCCAACAACCATTGGGGTTGCTCCATTTCAGGGAAAACATAATCACGCTGCCTGTAGTCTCCATTCTCCTACGGAGAATTGGTAAGATACACTTACTTCCCAAAAATATATGCTGCATTTTCTGGAACAACAGACTAATCAAAATATTACCTGCTTTTTATAGCATTCCACCTTCTTCTGAGCTTCACGCAACAACTCAATGTCATCTGCACCATAAATCTTCTGGGCAATTATTCTCATTTTATCTTCAATCGGCAACTACAGAATTACATGAATAAAGGTTACATTAATGAAGGCTACTTACTTATTTACTTATCCTTACTTAAAATTACTTATGCACAAGGTAAAACCCCAACAGGATTGGACTCACTAGCAACATGTGGCTATCTACAGTAATAGACATGGTTTCAGGCCTTATCAAAGCCTTAATTTTCAACTAAGGATTAAATTTCTTTATGCAATTTTTTTTTAGTGGCAAGTTCACCTGTAAAGGGTCAGTTATATGCTGATTATTCACAGATTGATGATCATAGATATGTAATTCATGAATGCTCGTTTGGCAAACAATAACTGATTTTTAAAAGGGAAAATGGTGTAGCTGAAATCTGCATAGCTTACATACCTGCAAGTCATACAGGAACTTGAAGTCAACAGGTTCCTCGACTGCTCTAAGAACTGCATCAGCCAAACACATGGCACCCTTACCTACAGATCAACAGCTTCATTTAGCACAAAACACATGTCAATTGGATGCATGAAAGCAAGCAAGCAAGAAAAATTTCCCAACATTCCCAGAAAAATGTTAAAATATTTTAATTCTCCCAACACATTTGACCAAATTAAAAATATATATCTAGAAATAACTCTAAATCTTTGACCCTAGAGATTGACTAGCATCTATACTTTCTCCTTGCAATATGATCCCTGAATCACTCATTAAGGTCACAAGAATAAAGGAAATGATCACCAACTGGAGAAGCTCTTGATTGTTAAGCAAATTCTCCTTGTCAGCACCTTAGGAAATGTATATTAAGTAACAGTATGGAGAATATGAATGAGGACATTAGGGTGCAAAGGGTTTATGTTGATACCTCCATCTGCTCAGTGAGTGCACCCTACAGCATCATAAGCTCCTGCCTCCTTGGCAAGCTGTATGACCAAGGAAATCTCTGCATCAGTGTCACTCCTGACAAAACAATCATGATTAAGTACAACTCTAAGAAGTCTGAAAACTTTAATGCCCCTGAAGACAGCAAAACTTGCTCTTGTACTGGGACCTTGACACTACTTACGGGAATCTGTTCACAGCCACAATTGCATGGACTCCAAAAAATCGTGCATTCTCAATTTGTTTGGCAAGGTTCACCATTCCACTCTTGACAAGATCAAAGTTCTGTTTAGAAAAAATGTGAAATTACAACATCAGCAAATCCTGCAATTATAATAGAAACTGCCAATGGCTAGAATAGAAATTTTGAAAGCTTGATACAAAGTCCCTCAACCTGAATCAGTTTAGTTCCTAAAAATCAAAACAGCTCTAATTTTAGCAGGGTGTGTTGGCTTATTCAACATTAGAGCAGTCTCAATTCAGAGCATGAACAAGACTATTTGAGGAACAAAGGTCAAGAGTTAAGTAAGGCTAAGAGCTGACAAATTAAACCAATTACAACCTACATGTATCAGACAACAGCTACTCTGACAACATCCCAGGGTGGAATTTCTCTTATTTAGGTCTTAACTAGAGCATGAGTGGAGAGGCACTCAGAACAGCCCTTTCTTTAAAATCTATCAACCCCTCTAAGAATGACCAACATCTATTTTCTCCTAACAGTAATACAGCTGAATCATTCATTGAGATCACAAGAATAAAGGGAATGATCACCAACCTAAAAAACTTTGATTGTTAAACAAATTCTCCTTGTTAGTATCAGAGGAAACATATAGAGAAGAGTATAGAGAAAATGGATACTGAGGTTAGGGTGTAATGAGTTAATAAGACATACCTCAGTGGTGTACTCAGAAGGGAGAGGTTTCCCTGCTACAACCTTTGGAATAAAGAGAAAAAAAAATCAAAGACAGTGCATGCAGTCAGTAACTGTTACAAAGAGAGAAAAACTGCAGTTTAAAGACTAATAAAAATATGACTGATTTGTAAGAGCATAGCTTATACTCTGACTTGACTAGCACTTCATTTGGGTCACAGAACAAGGTGCAACCCTAGAGTGGGAAAAGGGAAGCAAAAACTGATGAAGGGTAATCACAACTCTAACATTTCACTTTGCCTTAGGAATTCACTCACCTTTGGTCCTCCACCATGCATCTTCAGAGTTCTGACAGTTCCAACGATGATGGCACAATGGGGAGTTAGACCTAGAATATATAAAATTCAAAATATTATTCGAACCTGTACGGGATTCGAACCCCGTACAGTGGTTCGAATCCCGCACAGGCCTGATTTTTTTCAGGTCTGATTTTCGCTATTGCATAAATAGCACTATCTACTGCGAAGAATCGTGCATCGTACGTATTTAATACCGCAGTTCAAAATATATGAACTTCATATATTCATTTTATCTGATTTATCATCACGGGTTTATTACGAATCAACTTAACGGCCTGCTCCCAGTTGGCTTGTTAGCTCAATTGGTAGAGCGCTGCACTAGTATCGCAGAGGTCAGTCACAGGTTCGAATCCCACACAGGCCTGATGTTTTTCAGGTCTGATTTTCGCTATTCCATAAATAGCGTTATCTATATACCCTTGTAGAATCAGACACTGTTTATTAAATATGTAAATGCTATGTGACTGCTCTATGTAAAAAGTAGGTACAGGGTATTAAAATTATATGTTTAAAGTGATAGAGAGGGTGCAATTCAAATTGTGTGTAATTGCTATGACTTTTGCTATATATTTTGATAAAAAATCCTATTTTTTTACTAGTCAAATGGAACCTTTACATAGTGTAGGTAAAAGCTATGTAATACACATTTGAGCAGGCTAGTGTAGAAAATTAAAGATAGCATCTATATAGGTTTGAAATGCCAATTCACATAGTATTTAAATAGGAGCAAGTTGAGGCTTCGACAACTGAAAATTAAACTTATAGCCTTTTAATAGAATTAAAATAGAGTAAACATAGGTTACCAATAGTCTTTTTAAGGTGAGTTAAATACAATTTATATAGCTTTTTACCTATGTAAATGCTATGTGGCTGCTCTATGTAAAAATTAGGTACAGGGTATTAAAATTCTATGTTTAAAGTGACAGAGGGGGTGTTATTCAAATGGTGTCTCTTGCAGAATCAGACATATTTAAAGCCTATGCTAATAGTATGTCTTTACTATGTTTTACCTCTGCAATGCTTGAGACTGCCTATGTAAATACTATTTTGCATGAAAACCACATAGTGTAGGGTATGTAAAGGTTACGTTGATACTATGAAAAATCTATTGAAAAAATTGATAGGTTTTAAACGTCTATGTAAAATCTATTTTAAAACTTCACATAGTTTTTAAATAGCTATTTATTACCTATGTGTTACATGGGTTGATTTTTTTATCTTGACATACATAGTAAATACATCCTACTTATCTACTATATAACAATAAAAATCTCTGAAATGTTGTACCATAGCTTTTACATACTGCTATGTATTTCCTATGCGATGTAGAGTGTAACTTTTGGATCTAACATACATAGTGAATACATCCTATTTATTTACTATGTAACAATACAAAACTTTGAAAAATGGTAACATAGCTTTTACATACTGCTGTGTATACTTGCTATACTGCAGGTGATTAAGTTTGAAGAAGTCACTCATTGCCCTAACACACATTGTAAATACATCTTATTTATTTACTATATAACAATTTATATCAATCACTTTGGGTAAAACAAATATTTATATAGCACTTTATTAAAAACTGGATCATTGGATAATGCAATTCAAGACTTTTTATTGGCTTAGCCATTATGGTATATGAGCCAATATACTATAATCTACAAATAAGGTAAGCGTGCGAATCAGCTTAAAATCAAAAGGGAGCTAAAAATCTGGTTTCTTCTTACAAAGTAATAATTTGTTGGGGGCATTTTTAATAAAACAATTATTCCACTCACGCTTGTTGGATGTGAAATGATTATAGCCAACTTGGCACTACACGCCTCGTTGGCTATCTATCATCTCATATCCAACAGGCCCTCATGGAATAATTGTTAAATATACTTTCCACCTAGTGAAAAACTGTACAAAAACAGCCCAAAATTAACAAGAACATTTTGGCTCAGCAAAAGAACAAGATTTCTGTGCCTTGTAAACCATAGAGATATTCAATTTCAAGAGCTCTAAAATGCATAAAATGACTCCCCTATTGCTCAAGAGTGGCTACTTAAAATTTCAAAGAAAGTGGTTTAAACATCAGGGCTGTGCCATAAGGTTGCAGCCTGGGTACCTCAGACAACTAACACTTGCCTTTGGGTCACAACATAAACCTAATTTTTTCATATGTGCTGTAAAATTTGCTCCACCTGTTTACGCCATGAAAAATATATTCTTTCTTTAAAATAAGAACTCCACCACAGAATATCACACACCAATAATATTAGTCTTAAAATATGACAGGAGGGTACCTGTTGGATGTTTTAACTCTTGTAATGTGGTTCACCACTGTCCTCCCTCGGTATTTAGGCAGCTGGTCAGAATCTCTCTCCAAAACTTCAATAATGCCATAATAATTACTGACCAAATTGCAACAGCACTTTTGATAAGCACAAATTGCTTGCTGACATTTTTCTTCAACCTTAGCATAGGTGTGTATTGTACCAAAGTTGTTGTTACCCTCAAGGTCTTGGAATTCAACAGTAAAATCATTTCGTGCTACCCCTTACCAAAAAAGATGGTCTTGAAGTATACTTTTAAGTATCCTACAAGTATACTGCATCAGTAGTGGTTATACTGCAATCATACTTAATAATACTTCAATAGTACTGCACTTACTTAAGTACATCTGCAGTACCCTTTCTGATACTGCTCAAGTGAAAATCATTTTCTTTGTTGTTGATGTTGGATTCAAGTATACTTTAACTATACTGCTCGAGTGAAAATCATTTTCTTTGTTGTTGATGTAGGGTACAAGTATACTTTAAATGTCTCACACAAATATACCAAGAGATGTATATACCTGTACATGTTTATCATGCATGAAATTTATTATTTAAACTAAGTTTTAGTAAATCTTAACGTTAATATGCATTTTTTCATAAAGCAGCAGTCAGTTACATTAAGTGCAAATTGTCAATTTAAATCCAATGTAGTCATATCACAGATTTGCTTTCTAACCTCAAAGGCCTCTTGGATTCCACGGTAATAAAAGTTTTGATTGTGATGCAAAATGTCTCATGTCCGGAGATGTGCCAAAATCATAATACATAAACATAATCATAAGCATGGGTCAACGCTTCGGACTGTGCACATTCATTTGTAGGCAAGAATTCTAACGTACTTTAATCGCTTCCTTCTCTTGTACAAATGTTTCTTCGTCATAAGACGCACCAATGACGCTTTTGGCACCACTGCTAGATCGATCATGCAGTGGAAGCGAAACACTGAGGAGTCGAGATGGCTGTGTTGGAGCTAGGTTACGGTCCAACTTCGTTGATTTGGGTACTGGTACACTGTGATCATCTTGGTTCCTTAGCTCTTATACTTCCTAAAATGGTATCCATCTGTCATAAGCTGTTGGTGATGAGGGTAAAACACGTTTGTAATCTGCACATTCAAAATTGTGATTTGCATACCTTCTGTTGTTTCTCACCTTTGCCGTGAACATAACTCAAGTCAGGGTTTCGAGTCTTTGTTTCCTCGACAGGTTTCGGCCACAGACCTTGCATTTGAAGTACGTTTGATTCTTCTCGATTATTTCTACGTAGATTGAGTTCACATCATTATTTAGATCATCTTCAGAACATGGATCCAAGGCAAAACCATTGTCAACATCCACCGTCCATCAGTCAAACCTCTGCGCGTACTCTTAACACTGCAATCAGGTAAGCCAGCGGATTCTCTTTACAAGCCAATGACAATTCCCAAAATGTCCACGTGATCATCCCGTAACAAAGAAAACTCCAATTTGGCGCTCATCTTTGAATGTACTTTTCATCCGTCGATCGCTCGTTAATTTATTTCTGGTCTTTTCTCGACTGTTTTGCTTAACATGACATCTCTAAAGATGGGGTTTACCATTGTTCAATGGGAAAACGAGAATTGCGCGAGCGTTGAAAATGGAAAGCAAGCTGTTGGCGCCATGAAGTTAAAAGAAGGGACAACAGTTATCGACTGGCCGGTTCAAGGGTTGAGCGGCCATTTATAAAGCAACGGATTCTAAAAGTTTGTGGTGGGTACAAATTGCGATATTAGGTACTTGATCAAACCTGAGAAGCGAATCGGTCACTTGCATGCCACAGTTTCTTAAGTTTACGCTTTACAATAAAATAAATCTATCCGTAGGCTAAAGGTTTCAAGATTATTTTTGTTGCGTTTGGCAAGCTGTGAGCCCAGCAGAAAAAAGACAAACAGCTGCTTAAGTCTGCAGTTTGGGATAAGTTTATGCTTATAACTTTATGCTAAATTTATGCTTTGTCTGCAGTTTGGGATAACTTCAATGCAATTAATTATTACAGTTACAACAAGAATTTAATTTAAAAAATCAATTATTTAACTGTGATTAAGCCTTTCACTCCAACTTGAGAAGAAATCTCTCAATTTCAACTTGCAGAATCAATAAAAACAAACAACATAGCATTTCCTTCACAAATCTTACCATAAAAAACAGGAGATTGTGCGGTGAACAGCTTCAAATATGTGCATGCTTCTTGTCATTCTCCTTGTGCAATTGACAGTTTAAGCAGTCTGAACACCCCACCAGTTAGCAACATGAGAAGGAAAAGGTGGTCACTGGGCAGGTAGCTGCTCAACAGTGGTGTTGCATAGTATAGAAGGAATGCTCTTTTTTCAGAAGCATAAATACTACATAGTTGAATTCAAATTAAAACTAAATACCTAATGTCATGTTTGTTCTTAAAATAACATTTCCATTTAAACAAAATTGCAGATTTTTCCATGGTTGCTAAACTTACTAAAGAGCGGAAACCAAGAAAAACAAAAGATGGAGACAACAGGAAGCCTGCACGGTCTCCACTCTCTCGCAGTGGAATAAAGCAGGCCATGTGAGTGAAGTGCAATACCATTATTTCCTTGCAGAAAAAGAAGGTATCAAACGACAAATTGTCATAAAAAAAGCATGTGCCATGATAAATATGGCCAAAGAAAATTGAGTGAATTTAATTGCAAAGAGGACTGCAATTGTTTCCCTTAAGTGTCAGGAAGGAAAGAATGCTAGTTAAATATGATTAGAAGGTCAAAGGTTTTGGTAATTGATATTAATAAAATGTAAAGATGTTTGTAAAGGAAAATTTTCTCTTATTTCTGTAAAGGATGCAAGATGAGATGACAATGAAAAATGAAAAGAATCCTCAATCATTCTTTTTTTTTGACAAATTCACATTGGCTGTTCAGGATTACATACTTTAATTCACTCCTTTTTACTAGAAAATTACAAGCTTGACTCACAAGTGTTATGAGAATCAATAGACAAAGGTTATTGATGGGAGAATATTACAGTAACTATGAAAAGTCAAAGCAGAACCTTTTGCAGAATAAGGTATCTGGGTAAATCCCAACTATTGTAAACTAAGGTACTCTAGCTGTAAACTCAGAGTTGTAATGAAGTCATCCAAAGACTAGAGTTTAATTATTGTCACCTTTTTGACTACAGTGTTGTCACAATTTTAGCACTACCACTGGTGGACTACAAAGTTTTTCGTTTGAGCGAGTGAGTTTTCAGATCTCTGCAGTTAAAGGGTCGATATGTTTGACATTTTAATACATAATATTTTAATTTTTTATCTGAAAAGTGTCTGTAAAATAATTTAAAGTAATTCCTGTTACAAAAAAGACAGATGTACAGGTAATAAATTTTATAATTTAATATTGCACCTTTTGATTTTGTTGGATTATAAGCATATTTTTGATCAGCAAAGGATTATATTATTGCTACTTTGAATGCAATTCTCTAAATACATGCATGTTCCTGCCTAAATAGGTTTGTGGCATGGTCCACACCATTCAAGTGCATAATTTAATCAACAAACCCCTCCTTCAAATCCTAATTAGCACTATGTATATGGTATGTAAAATATATTTAAAGGTGTGTGATCACTATTTCAATTTAGTACTTACCTTGTTCACTGATGCTATTAAAAAGCTATATAAATTGTATTTAACTCACCTTAAAAAGACAATTGGTTACCTATGTTTTCTCTATTTTAATTCTATTAAAAGGCTATTAAGTTTATTTTCAGTCGTTTCAGCTTCAAATTGCTCCTATTTAAATACTATGTGAATTGGCATTTCAAACCTATGCAGATGCTATTTATATGCTATCTTTAATTTTCTATGCTAGCCTACTCAAATATGTATTACATAGCTTTTACCTACACTATGTAAATGTTCCGTTTGACTGGTAAAAAAGTACGATTTTTTATCAAAATATATAGCAAAAGTCATATAGCAATTACAGTATCAGACACTATTTATTACCTATGTAAATGCTATGTGACTGCTCTATGTAAAAAGTAGGTACAGGGTATTAAAATTATATGTTTAAAGTGATAGAGAGGGTGCAATTCAAATTGTGTGTAATTGCTATGACTTTTGCTATATCTTTTGATAAAAAATCCTATTTTTTTACTAGTCAAATGGAACCTTTACATAGTGTAGGTAAAAGCTATGTAATACACATTTGAGCAGGCTAGTGTAGAAAATTAAAGATAGCATCTACATAGGTTTGAAATGCCAATTCACATAGTATTTAAATAGGAGCAAGTTGAGGCTTAGACAACTGAAAATTAAACTTGTAGCCTTTTAATAGAATTAAAATAGAGTAAACATGGGTTACCAATAGTCTTTTTAAGGTGAGTTAAATACAATTTATATAGCTTTTTACCTATGTAAATGCTATGTGGCTGCTCTATGTAAAAAGTAGGTACAGGGTATTAAAATTCTATGTTTAAAGTGACAGAGGGGGTGTTATTCAAATGGTGTGTACTGCGAAGGATCGTGCATCATATGTATTTAATACCGCAGTTCAAAATATATGAACTTCATATATTCATTGTATCTAATATTGATACATATGAGGCGCCAAAGTGGACAAAAACGCCGTTTAGCAGTTTTTGTTCCAATTATATAAATATGTTCTAAACTCAAGATTTTTGTCCTCAGTTTACATATTAGATGCTAACTTAGTGAAATATTCATGCTCTTTTTCGCATTTATTTTCTAAACTCTTCAGTTGCATTCTAATTGCAAAGAAAATGCGTTACAAGTGCGGAAAAAATTATTCTAACTGAAATGTGTTTTAGATGTTCTAATGTTCTTATTATATTTTGAAGAAAAAAGTATGCTAATATTGTTCTTTTCATGCCAAGTTAGAAAAAAACTCTGCTCATAAGAATGAAAAATTATCCTATTCTCAGTCCGAAAATACATGGCAATTACAAAAAAAACATGGCAATTGCAAAAAATACATGGCAATTGCAAAAACAAGTGTTCTAATTAGTATGCAAATTAAATTCAGATGATTTTTCGTGCTAATTAAAACGCGCTTCTAATTAAAATGCAAATTCATGCAACACAAAGCGGTATTGGGTAAGGGTTTCGCGGACCCCGTTTTGGCGCTAATTTTAAAGCTTTGAATTTGAAGACTATCTAGAAAAGCTACGATATGCCTTTATACCGTCGAGGAAGAGGCGACATGGAGATAGCTCGAGAGATTCTTAGAAAATACTCAAGCAGTTCTCGGTCAAATTGCTAGCTTCAGTCAACAATGGGAGACCCAGAATAACAAAACTGAACGACTTAGAAAACGCTGTTGATCGAATGACCGAGATCTGTACAACGTTTGGCGTTCTTCATCAGAGTGTACCACCAACAGCGCTGCAAATAATTCGGTCTATTTTCCTCATTATTTCGCGGACCCTCCAGCGCTGCACATGCAGACCGCTGCTCCTCATGCGACTCTGGCCAATATTGGGAGCCGAGTAAGCGATTTCACTGATTGAACGACAGCTGTGAGGCTGCTCTCTGAAATCTCAGTAAAACCGTCCGTTTCGAGTCTGTTACGAAATATAATGTTGCGTGACGTGCATGACCTGGAAGGTTCGCGAAAGGTCATGGCTTGTTTATTTTAGTAAATTATGTAATCGTTTCTAAAATTGAGATATTTTGTAATGTTGCTATAATTAGACCTTTTTTAGAAAGTTCTAGAACTTTATCGCATAAGTATATAACTAGGACAGGTTACACGAAGCTTGAACTTAGTTTTCACAGCAATGAGAGTTGGTAGTGATCATTCGCAATCAGTCAAGTGTGACGAGGCAGTGTTTCTTGAATTTGGCGGAGGCCGTGAATATTTTCAAGTTGATCGTAGTTGGCGATTGCGCGGAGGCCCTGAAAGTTTTCTGAGTTACGGGCTAGTGTAAAGTTAATCAAGTGAAAACTACGTTCATTTTGGAATAAACCTTCTTCTTGCTGTTCTGATAACCCTGCGTTTTGTTATGACTACAAATCACCTGCCAATCGAACTCGTAACAGATTTCAAATTCGTCTCTGCGTCTTCTAAGAGTTCTCTCAGAAATTCTCAGTAATTTAGCAATTCTAGCCGAGCGAAAGTGTTTACTTCGCAATAATTCCAGTTGATCCTTCATAATTTCAAAACGAGGACGACCTTTTTCGCCGCCGCTGCTCACTGGACATTGGTATTCAGAAGAACAGGCAGTCTCTGTATTTAAACCTTTGAGTCTCGTACAAAGATGATGTGTTCGTATACCGTCTAAAATACTCGTCAGGCCAACGACTGAATTATTTGCCGCGCTGTTGGTGGGTACACTCTAATGAAGAACGCCAAACGTTGTACAGATCTCGGTCATTCGATCAACAGCGTTTTCTAAGTCGTTCAGTTTTGTTTTTCTGGGTCTCCCATTGTTGACTGAAGCTAGCAATTTGACCGAGAACTGCTTGAGTATTTTCTAAGAATCTCTCTAGCTATCTCTATGTCGCCTCTTCCTCGACGGTATTAAGGCATATCGTAGCTTTTCTAGATAGTCTTCAAATTCAAGGCTATAAAATTAGCGCCAAAACGGGGTCCGCGAAACCCTTACCCAACACCGGTCTGTGTAGCACAATTTGCGTTTTAATTAGAAGCGTGTTTTAATTAGCACAAAAACTTCAACTAAATATAATTTGCATACTAATTAGAACGCCTAATTTTGGCAATTGCGATGTATTTTTTTGCAATTGCCATGAATTTTTTGCAATTGCCAGGTATTTTTTGCGATTCCCATTTTTTTTTTTTTTGCAATTGCCATGTATTTTCGGACTGAGAATAGGATAATTTTTCATTCTTATGGGCAGAGTTTTTTTCTAACTTGGCATGAAAAGAACATTATTAGAATCCTTTTTTTTTTTTTTTAAATAGAATGTAATAAGAACATTAGAACATCTAAAACACATTTCAATTAGAATAATTTTTTTCTGTACTTGTAAGGCATTTTCTTTACAATTAGAATGCAACTGAAGAGTTTAGAAAATAAATGCGAAAAAGAGCATAAATATTTCACTAAGTTAGCATCTAATATGTAAACTGAGGACAAAAATCTTGAGTTTAAAAACTGGATCATTAGATAATGCAATTCAAGAATTTTTATTGGCTTAGCCATTATGGTATATGAGCCAATATACCATAATCTACAAATATGGTAAGCGTACGCGTCAGCTTAAAATAAAAAGGGAGCTAAAAAATCTGGTTTCTTCTTACAAAATAAGAATTTCTTGGGGGCGTTTTCAATCAAACAATTATTCCACTCGCGCTTGTTGGATACCAGATGATTATAGCCAACGAGGCGCTACGCGCCTGGTTGGCTATCTATCATCTCATATCCAAGGCGCGCTCATGGAATTGTTAACTATTCTTAAAGTCGTTTTTGTTTTCAACCTATCGTAACTGTGCAATCTGTAATGTATAGTCCACACTACAAGTTTTTAAAGATGATCGCATCTGTTTTTCATCTTTTTCAAATCGTCCGCTATGCATTTATACAGTGAATAACTTCAGTTTTCGTGAGTAAGTCATTTTTTCACGAAATTAAGCGAAAATGATTCCGTAATGACGTCATGGTAACAAAACTGTGATATTTTGATTTAATCTCATTCGTGGTCACTCGTGGTCACTCGTAAGTACTTTCAGACCCTATCATTCAAATTAAAGAGAAAGCTTTCCCCGAAACACTTTTATTTCTAAAAGTAATTAACAGGCTTCCGAGCAAATTTTGAAACATTTTTTTGATAAGTAACTGTCACGATATGTCACCTGTCAATTGAATAGGAAAGAAGCATACGCTTTTGAAGAAACAGCAGTACTGGTATGACAAACACACACGAGTGAAATGATCATGCGACGACTTTCTCGTAAATAGAAAAACAGTTAGAGATCTTACGGAAAGCATTTTTTATTTCCAACGAGGATCAATCTTCGAAGATTTACCTCTGTTCCGTTTTAAAATGTCACGGGAAGTCAAATTGTAAGTGAATGCAAATATGTGTTTTGGAGTTGTCAGTTTGCTTGTTTGTGGGTTTTCTGTAATGGCGTGTGTAAATCGGTTTTTCTTCCACCGAAAAGCTGAAGTCAATGAGACTCTCTCTACCTAGACACAAGGAGATTTAATGCGACTTTTATTCATCAAATTCCTGCGTTTCTGCCGTGAAATTTACGACAAAAGTGTATTTTAGGATTTTGAACTGGTGCTGAGTAAAATTCTTTCTTAGCCTAAACTACTAAATTCGTTTGTATCTGGCGCATGTGAAACCCATTTGTAGCTAAGGGTCAAACAGGGATTGTCACTCACTAAAATGGCTCGCCATTAAGTCTTGTGATCGCCTTCGTATGAAATTGTTTTTTATGTTGTTGTTGTTGTTAAGTCCGCGTTTTGCTAGTCCACGTTTTACTAGCCCACGTTTTACTAGTCCCCGTTTTACTAGTCCGCGTTTTACTAGTCCACATTTCACTACTCCACGTTTTACTAGTCGGCGTTTTACTAGTCCGCGTTTTACTAGTCAGCGTTTTACTAGTCCGCGTTTTACTAGTGCGCGTTTTACTATTCCTCGTTTTACTAGTCCTCGTTTTACTAGTCCACGTTTTACTAGTCTAGTCCAGTCAAGTCCAGTCCTCGAAATATCATATTCCATTTAACTCGTGTGTGTTTGTCACACTAGTACATGTACTGTCGTTTATTCAAACGCGTACGCGTTTTTTTATTCTTCAATTGACAGGTGTCACATGGTGACAGTTACTTGTCAAGAAATGTTTCAAAGTTTGCCCGGAAGCCTTTTCAGTTACATTTACTAATTTAAAATATTTCGGTGAAAGCTTTCTCTTTAGTTAACGTCTGTATTCTTTATCATTCACTCGCTAACAAATTGTTAAGGTTATGGAGGATTTTCTCGTAATTAAACTCGTAATTGTAGCCCTAAATCATTCGGGTTCTTTTGGAAATTATTTTGTTATGTGTTCAATAGAAAAATCCTATCGAAACAAATAAAAATGTTATTGACCAGCATAGGTCGGTCCGTATTGGGAAAAACTGTGCCCTCTGTCTTTAGTACCGCCCTCGGCCTACGGCCTCGGGCGGTATCCAAGACCTCGGGCACAGTTTTTCCCAATACGGACCTCCCGTCTGGTGAATAACATATATATCCAGCGGATACGTGTTTACAAGACATACGATGCTATCCAGTGGATAGCATTACCCAGCCTTTGCAAAATCAGCCCCTGGATGTGAAGAAGTTATCTGTATTATTGCGCTAAAATGATGGATTTGGACAAATTTTCACCACACGGTAATTCTAGTAAACTTGCCCCGGAGACAAATTTTCTCAATACTGATCACCTTACGGTAAATCTTCGAAAACTTGTTTTCATCAAAAGATTGTAAAAGTCACATCAAATTTTCAATTTTTTTTCTTCAATACAAGTGATCCTCTCAGAATTTTCGAACATATGCTACTGTTGGAGAAATGAGGGCCGGTTATTTTACCAAAGTTTGTCAAAATAACCAAAGGTTATTTTACCAAAGCAGTTGTCTTACAAAACCGCGTTCTAAACTGTCCTCAATTTAGGGAGGGGAGACATGGGGGGGGGGGGGGCTGAACACCGCAACACCGCAACACCGCAAAGAAAAATTAACTAACACCGC
Source organism: Stylophora pistillata (assembly GCF_964205215.1). Lineage (NCBI taxonomy): Eukaryota > Metazoa > Cnidaria > Anthozoa > Scleractinia > Pocilloporidae > Stylophora > Stylophora pistillata. The sequence continues at coordinate 17,820,021 of NC_142532.1, forward strand.
ATGACCGCAAGAAAAGACCACGGAACACCGTCACCGCAACTATTTTTAGCTACATAATTTTAACGTCTTTAATTGATGTAATACTTTTATACCTATACAATTATCCACAAAATAAGTACATCAAAACGTATATTTGTCAGTGCATGCTTACGTGTCGATACTGTTAACGTTGATACACGTAAATCAGTTTTCCTGTACTTAACGGGAGAGCTCGTTTGTATGAAAGTCCATGAACATGACTCAGAAGTCGACCCGAAAAGCTGCTAGGGATAAAACAACATTTTCAGAGCGTTGAGCGTTCTCATAGTAGTTAATATTGTCACATAAATAAACTTTGCCGTTCAGTTTATTTGATCTGCAGAGTATTTTGAAAGATTAATATTGCTTTAAAGTTATATTACTACATCTTTAGACAGGAAGAAGCCGAAAAAAAGTTCACTGTATAAGCCGATTATTGAATCGTATAGCTCTTCCAAAGCGTGACCTTGCGCCCAGCAGAAAGGTTGTGGAGCTCCCGATTTCTACTTGAAGATAGTTTCCACTTTCGTCACTGGCTCCTATATCATCCTCATCGCTGCTTCCATCGTATTCAGGCTCACTTCCGCTTTCCTCTATGACTTGTTCTTCGGTTTGAGAGTCTTCTCCAGGTCCTTCACTTTCTTGTCCATCTTCCTCATCTTGGTCAGCTTCTTCCAATTTAATATTTATGGGTTGGTCAGACCTGATGCAGTGTCTCTGATAGATGTACTCGGGTAGAGTACCATGCTTTGCCATCGTCGTCTCTTGGCGCACTGTTCGCTGTCGTACTGCAGCTCCATAAGCCGAAGACCAATCCCGCATAATGTCGCAGTTTGGTTTCGACAACTTCACAAGGTGATGCAAAGTTTGACTAAGTCTTTTCAAGGTAGTTCACTTTATATTCTCTCAGCTTTAATTTATTGAAATACGGTGTACCATGTAAATTTAAGAACTTCCTCAGAACGTTTTCACCCTCAAATTGTAAAAAGATAGCCTCAGCTCTAAAATTTGACATTCCTAGGCATAATAAAAGAGTGTATCACGGAGGTAAATCAACATGGCGGCTCCATATCTGGGCTCTCCCTGGAGGTACATCCTGGGGAATTATTCCACGCACTCCTTCAGGACTCTTGAACTTGGACCAGATCAATTCCGTGGAAAAATGAAAAGTCTGGGCTAAAAGGCTGAAAATAAAAATAGGTTCGACTTCCCTGATCTCCTGCCAGTTTAAAAGCGAAATGTGACAGCTGATAAATTAAAATAACTCCCTAAGCCATTCGGTTTTGAAAGCTGATGCCATTTCTCAACGTACTAATTTGTTTGTTTGTTTCTTTGTATTGTTTTGTTTTGTTTTTTTTTCATTTTTCAAATAAACGGGGGTGGACTTCGTCATGAAACACCCTCGTGAATTATTGATTACGTTATGACCCCACTTCAGAACTATTCAGCTCGTTAAGACTTCCCACTAACAGTTTCCCGTCACACGACAAAAAGTGACTCAGGATCTACTTTGCCTAGCCAGATCCTAGCATGGTCAATTGAATTCAGTGTACATGAGGAAGCTTCCTTCGGTAGCAATCATTCTCATAGGTGCACGCTGGTTCAGTACAGGGCCTAACTTTGTCGAATCTCGCTAGAAAAGCGTGTTTTCAAAAACGGAAAGTTTTGACGCACAATAACGCTGAATGTCGTCAGGCTGCTCTCGACAGACAGGCGGGTATCACCAGATGAATTGGCGCCAAACGATCTTTAATTTCTAAATAAGGAAGACGAAAAGAAAAACGGAAAACGAAAAGTTAACCGCAACAGTAACGAGAGCCGAATACATAATAATGAAAAGAAAACTATAAAAACTGAAAAAAGCGGCAAACCGAAGGCATTGAAACTCGCAACAAATAAAACAAGCAAACCGAAAAAACACCTGCAAAAAAAGCAAGAAAACAGATGTTTCAAAATCATATGCTTCCAAATTAAATCCACCAGTTTTGATTCTGAATATGAAGAAAATTATTGAGGGCGAATGAAAAAGGAGAGACATCGAAAATGTGTTTATATTTCTTATTTCGTCGAAGAGCGAAAGTTTTGTTTTCGAATGGTAAAAAACAGCATCTCAACCGTTTTTTTTTTAGGCAATTGTTGGTTTTACAAATACCCGGAGAGGCAGTCCTCTCGTTTCAGGAGAAACCTTGTTCTTCCCCTGTCATTATCGAAACATAAACTTATGTCACTATGGCTTTAAAAAGCTCTTGAAAGCAGACGCCTTGACAAATATCATGAGACACTTGAACTCATTTCAGAGCTCCGAAATCGTAAATTTTCTCGATTGACTGCGAGTGCATGGCCTAGTGATTACTCACATCCCCTAGCTCCCATCCCCTCCCCCCCCACCCCTATCCCCATCCTCAGAGGAGTAGACGGATGTCCGGTCCCGCCTTAGACATTTTTTAAATGTCTTATTTCTTCAATTTCTCGTCAGTTCTGTGCTTGTGTCGCCCATTATCCGTCGTTGCGCCGATATCTTTAAGAATGCAAACAAGCAGGTGAAAACATTATTTTAATTTTCCTTATTCAGTTGACGTTGATAAATTTTCCGAGTCACGTTCTTGCTTTTTGGGATCACCATCTGCCTGATTCCAAATATATGTCTTGGTTCCAGTCCCTAACAGGAGAAGATTTAGAAAGCTTGTTAACAAACCCCCACTACTTCAGCTTGGTTATCTTCTGCGCATCCTCGGAGACCCTGGGACTGTGGGTCGATTTCAAGTTAGGGCATGAAGAGCCCCTGGGGACATTGTCTTCCAAGACTAGTTCCAAATGGTCGCAGTCGTTCTGCCATCTGATTGGTGCCAGTAAATCTTTGTGTTTTTCTGCCCAATCAGAGGGAAGTGTCCTTTCGTGTGTTTTAATACGGACAAATACTAATAGCGCAGTTGCTCGCCATGTATGTTAAGGCCGTGCGACGGAGATTTGCTTGAGGTGAAAAGTTTCAGTCTCAGCACACAATGTAAGAGAAATCGATCAGACTGTCCGCGAAAATCTTACCGGAAATTATACTGAATACTTTCGCAGGTATCACTAGAGAACGTGTTTTAAAGTTTGCGAGGTTTGTATACAACACGATGGTTGCAGTCATTGAAATGTCGCTTTAAACGTTAAACGAGATTTAAGCTTAAATCTTTTCTAGATTCTTTGCATAATTTGCTGTGACTGAAACTTTGCCAATCCCGTGAAGTTATTTCGTCGGACGGGCCACGCAGGTATGTCGAGCAACTGGTACTTGCGCAACTTTCTGTGCGTGCCAAAATCTAATCTCGTCTTCGCTTGAAAAAAAAGAAAAGAAACCTTTGCTTATTAGATGTGGTTAGATGACCCTGTACTATTAGGCTGACATTTGCAATAAAGCAAACCTGCCGTTTCCATCCATTATTTCTTGGTCTTTGGTTTTGTTTTTCCCATTGAAAGCAGCATCGGATCGATTCCCAATGATCAAAGGTATTTAACTTGGTCTTCAACAATCGACAGAAGAGGTGAAATGACAATGACCAAGGGACTAGAAGAGAATCCGTGGCCTTCCTAGCTCAAGAATTTCAACACTCTAGGCAACAGTTGAAAGATTAAACTCTTTCCTAACCCCTTCGGTAACTGCCCGAAAAAACCTCTCCTTCTCACGATGTTCTCATTAATAAGTGTTCAGATTTTAATTAGCTAACCGGAAACACAGCTAAGCTTTCTCTAAGCGCTTGCTGGAGGTCGTCCACGAACTTAAGCCGTATTGTGAATGACTTTACTACAAAGCGAAGATTAGATTTTGGCGCGCACAGAAAGCAGAAAGCTACGTAGGCGAAAGAGCCAGTTGCTCAACATACGTGCGTGGCCCGTGCGACGAAATAACTTCACGGGATTGGCAAAGTTTCAGTCACAGCAAATTATGCAAAGAATCTAGAAAGATTTAAGCTCAAATCTCCTCTAACGTTTAAAGCGACATATCAATGACTGCAACCATCGTGTTGTATACAAACCTCACAAACTTTAAAACACGTTCTCTTAGGATACCTGCGAAAGTATTCAGTATAATTTCCGGTAGGATTTTCGCGGACAATCTGATCGATTTTGTTGCAATATGCCATTGCATATTGCAATTAGTCCATAATTGTTTTATCGTTATTCCCAGTACACACCACTCTTTTATTCATATGCAATTAGCTATAGATTGCGTTAAAAAATTATTATTCATAGCGAGTGTGAATGTCTTGTATTTAAGCATCCAGAAAGCGGTTAGGACGCAGGAAATAAAATTTAATTCTCATTTCTAGGAAAGGTTGTCTTGTGCGGATATATTTCTTCATGCCGGAGACAAAAAACCACATGAGGAAACAGATTTCTCTTACATTGTGTGCTAAGACTGAAACTTTTCACCTCAAGCAAATTCCGTCGCACCGCCTAAACAAACATAGCGAGCAACTGAGCTATTAGTATATGTCCGTGTTAAAACACACGAAAGGACACTTCACTCTGATTGGGCAGAAAAACACAAAGATTTTCTGGCACCAATCAGATGGCAGAACGACTGCGACCGTTTGGAACTAGTCTTGTAAGACAATGTCCCCAGGGGCTCTTCATGCCCTAACTTGAAATCGACCCACAGCCCCTGGGTCTCCGAGGTTGTCTTCTGCGGTGACCGTCGCGAACGTTTTCTTTCAGATTGCAGAGAGGATACTGTATTTCAGAGCTGTTGACTCGATTTCTTTACGAGTTCTCGTCATCTAAAACTATTTCGACATTCGAGCAGGTCCAGAAAAGGGAATTTCATACTCTTTCCGTTATTTACGAGATGTTTAATTCGATAAGATCTAGACTAGTCAAACGATCTATGGTTGCGAAAGAACTTCTCTTGTTTTTCCTCTTTTGCGGAGCGGGATTTACCTCAGCTATTTTGGAAGAACGGGAACAGAGTTCACAATGCCGTAAACAAACGGTGTTTTGTCCTTGCAAGGACAGGCGAGGAATGACTGGCCATATACTTGTGGTAACATGTAGCGATCAAAACGATCCCAATAATCCGCTTTGCCAAGGAGAAACTTTAATCTCAGAGGATTGCGGAAAAGGTGAGCTTCTATGTTAAAATTACGGTGCTACTTAAATGTGATTCGTTAAGCGTAATTAAACGTGTGGAGATCTCAATCATGTGAAATTTGTTTAGCCGTTGAGTGGACTTTATGGCCAGTTTGGCTGATTTGAATTTAGTTGTACAACTGGAAAAGTTATATAAAGTGATGAAGGAGATGGACACTATTTCACACTTGCACTCTCAAATTATAGTTCCAATATTAATAATTGATTTGATATCACTTCAAAACCTTCAAAGGAAAGTAGAGCTTGAGGAATTGCAAAAAATTAATGGTATTAATGATAAAAAAGATAAGGCAAATTTCTTAAAACCTGAAATATGTTGTCCCAGATTCAAGGCCTTAATTTTTTAAGCCTTTACCTTCCAGAAGTGATTAACATGTATCTTCCCCCCACAATATCCATACATTACCCAGCAAACAGTTAATGAGAATATTCAATTTTTTTACTATATAGTACAATACTTTATTTAACTTGGAGTTTACACCTAACGTTACCAGCTATTTTATGGGTAATCATAGTCTTATCAGGTAGAAGTTTTTGCCCTGATCAAATATCAAATTCTGATAACTATTTTTCAAGGAAATCTGTAGCAGGTAGAAGGGGGACTATTTAACAATTATTCCACGAGCGCGCGTTGGATACGAGATGATAGATAGCCAACGAGGCGCTACACGCCTCGTTGGCTATAATCATCTCATATCCAACAAGCGCGAGTGGAATAATTGTTTTATTGAAAACGTTAAATTAAATTATTAAATTTTATTAAATTTTTAGCTCCCTTTTAATTTTAAGCTGACACGTATGCTTGCCATATTTGTAGATCATGGTATATTGGCTGATATACCATAATGGCTAAGCCAATAAAAAGTCTTGAATTGCATTATCCAAAGATCTAGTTTTTAATAAAATCAGTTAGATCTTGGGGGTCAAAGAGTTCTTTGTACAGAAGTTTCATTTACATACATGTAGAACTTTTTTACCCTAAAATTATTGTTGAGGTGAATTTGCTGGCATGAATTTGTAAACAGGATTTCTGACCTTTTATAAGGCTGCTTGCCATACCCTCTTTGGATTGTTTTTGTGAATCAATAATATAGTCAGTTCATTACATAGTGAAATATTAAACAATTTGATATCATAAATAACACTGGAGAAGCATTCATTTTTCTTATTTACCTCTTGTACAAATTTCAAAATGTAGGACTTAGTCCACTGAGTGACCCAATATATTCCTTATAAAAACATGCTCTGTTCCTCAAAATACAAAATCCTTTTCAAAGCTTCAAATGAAAATTTTCATTTTTGTTTAACCTGTTCCATTAGGCCCTAATCTTCCCCTGGGGAGGCAACTCAAGGAAAGTTTGGTTGCACATGTGCTTGGTGGTGTTAAAACTTTAATTCTCCAGAATCGACCAGTAATTCTCCCTACTGAGTGCCAATATTTGTTGTAAATTAGGCAAGGAATTTGGTGTGACATCGAGATAACATTAAGTAATGGATAAGCTTTTCTGTTCTCTTAACCTGCTTACAAGAGAAAATTCTGGAATCATCTGGAAAAATTATTTACTTTTCACTTCTGGGTGGTAAATGGTTCAAACCCTGACAAGGAAGACTTTCAATTTGGAAGTTAAACTAAATATTTTATGTTTTCATAAATGTTAGCATGGTATTATCAGTCATAATTAAAGATTGGGATGTGTCAATTAGCTCTTTGTTGACACTTTGATGTCTATTGACGAAAGCTGTTAGTCAAAGTTTGAGTTTTCAGGACAAATTTGACTGAAGCTGAAGGGAAAGTAAAATTATTTTAAGTAAATGGGGAGTTTGATGTAATCGTGTTTGAATTAGTTGGGTTCTACTTTACATTGTTCATTTGACTAGTTTTTGAATTTTGCCACAAGTGTCATCATAAAATGGTGTTAAACCAGTTAGGTCAAGGCCAGAGTTATAAAGGGGCTTTGCATTACTGGTGCATTAATAGTTGTGTGTTGGTTAACACAGCTGGCTATTTGCATGTTGATTGAACTTTGTTATGGTTTCGATTTGAAATTTCATGTTGGTCAAAATACTAGATAATTTGAGAGATTTTGGGGGTAAAATAGTAAAGGTGGAGGCAAACTTGTGTTACTGCAGGGGACAAAGGTGGTCAGGCAAACTTGCTATGTGGTGAAACCTCCAGCTACTTCAGAAATAATTTTCAAATTAATAAAAAGTAATTCAACAAACATGTTTCAGGGCATTGTTTATAGATATTGTTTCAAGTAGGGTGTGTTGTATAGAAAGAGTAATTGCATACATGCCAACTCTTCTGGATTATCCAGTAGTCTCCTGGATACAGAATAAGTCTCCAGTATTCTGTGTGGCTCACCTGATAGGTACTGTAATAGTTAACACCCTCGTAATGATTAATTATTTTAATTGCTTTCTAATTTAGTGAACTTTTCATCAAAGCGGCACAGACGTGACACTGGAAATTGTATGAATGGAATCATACCAGGATCCCCCCACACCTCAGATAAAGACCCTCAAGCACTAATGATCAGTGGAAGTAGTATAACGCGTGATGTGGATGACAGCCCCACATTTGAATGCCAAGTCCATTCAAACTTTTCAGCAAATGTAACTTGGCTGTTTAATGGCAAACCTCTGGAAAAAAAGTGGCATTATTCATTTGCATCTTGCAAACGAAATTTACAAGTCAAATACATTTCAAAAAGTGATGCAGGATTCTACACATGTGTTGTGACAAATGAGAAGGGGAAACAGGCATCAGTTCGTGTTAAGTTAAACGTGAATGGTAGGTAACCACCTCTAATGGTTCGTACTGTAATCTTTGGAGCAAGCTTTTCCCCCTCAAAGCTGACACCCACATATAACACATGTAGCTTAGCCAGGTCATCCCCTAAAAACAACTCATGAGTTTGGTAGAGAAATATCTGAACCTTGTCTCATTACATCGGGTGTCCCTCAAGGGTCAATCCTTGGCCCTTTACTCTTTATCCTTTTTGTCAATGACCTTCCTACAGTTTGAGAGCGATGCCAGATTCTCATGTACGCTGACAATACAGTTATGTATTTTGCCTCTTAAGTAACGCCCAAGAAATCAGTAGTACTTTTACCAGTTAACTTGCCAAGGTCATTGATTGGCTTGTATACAATAGTCTTTTTATTCACCAAGGAAAAACAGAATGTGTTTTATTTGGTACTGGTTCTAGATTAGCAAATGCTGATCTCTCTGTGAATATTGATGGTTAGGAGCTAACACGGGTTGCTGAGTATAAATATCTAGGAGTAATTTAGGATGAGTCGCTTTCATGGAACGCACATGTGAATTATTTAATTATCAAAGTCTGTAAGAGATTAGGAATTCTTGGCCGCACTAGGGGGAGCATTGGTATGCATACTGCTGGTATAATTATAGATCATCAAGTATTCTTCCTGTTCTTGATTATTGCGATACCGTTTGGAATTTTTGCGGACGTATAAATGCTGATAATTTAGAAAAACTACAGAGACGTGCGGTAAGCATTATCATGAAAACCAACAACGGTGATGAAGCACTAGCTCACCTTAGATATAATACGCTGGAGCTTAGACGGGAGACTCATGCATTAAACCTTGTGAAGAAATGTCTTAATAAGCGCTGCTCGCAATTTTTAATGGATTACTTTTCTTTTAATAGAGATATTGTGCAGAGAAAAATGTGGCAAAGTGATCATCTCCGTTTTCCTTCTATCAAACTAGAATGTACGAAAAAAGCTATTATCATGGATGTGAAGTTTTTAATCGTAACTTGTAGTTTTTATCAATGGTTTTAATAGTTTTAATGCAGTTTTAGGATATCTTTCTATTAGCTTAGTTGGACTAGTTTCATGTATTTTTAACTTTTTTCATTTCTTTTTGTTAGGGCCTCTAAGGATATCAGTTTTCGTAACTGTAGGAGTTACCCTAACTAAATAAAAGTATCTTCTTCTTCTTCTTCTTCTAAATTGAAGGGATGAACTATTATCCTTAAATTATAATAGAGACTGAGCGGGCTTAAGTGCTATATTCTAGTGCTATATAGAATTATCTCTTTAATGTGTGTCTGATAGGTTTAATTTAGGAAACTGTTGAAATGATCTCACAGAACTGACACATGCTAAAGGCAGACAAGTCAATTTTAAATTGTTGCTTTTTACTAGCACCCTTCAAAATAGAATTTGATGAAACAGGAGACTGACGCTTTTCTTTGCTCAAGAAAGCAAAGAACAATTAGAGATGATGATAATACCATATATACCCGTGTGTAATGAGCACTTTTTTTCTACATAAATAATCATCAAAATCACGGTGCGTATTATACACAGATTCCATTGTTTGTCACACACGTCCTAATTTGCATACGTTAAAACAACTAAAAAGTAACACATTTAAGGCTTTAATTAAATAACATATTTTCAATGAAAAATTATAGGTGCATATTAAGTTTTTACACTGAAATAAAGAGGAAAGAGAAAAATCGCTAAATATTTTTGCAAGTGTACAGACAGGCATGTGGATAATTTAGATTTCAGAGTGGATATGCAAATTTAGCCGCATGTGAAGAGATCTTATGTTATATTTTTCAATATAAGAAGCAAGAAGAAAGTGAGCAAGAAATATTTCAGGACAAGAGCTTTATTTGAAGCAGTTCTTGATTTGCTGTTATAAGCGAAAAACGCGCGAATT
>NC_142532.1:17834878-17894878 GCF_964205215.1 Stylophora pistillata
AATGATTATTAAACTCATTTGACAGCATATCTGGATTTGTAATTGATACACTATTCACTTTAAGTGACGCAACCGATTCCTTTCCAGATTTTCTCGAAGTAAGTTTATGGATAGTCTGCCAAGTCTTTCTTGAATTGACTTTGTATTCGTTAAACTATATTATGATAATAAGATTGCTTCGCTAATCTAATTTCGTTATTCACTATGTCGCATTGTTTTTAAAATTGCATCTATTCAAAAGGATCCTTAGATCTGATAGCTTTAATTTTTAGAATATTCCAATTATGCATTCGTTTCTTTAGCTCGGATGTAATCCACTCGGAACTACGCGCGCGAACACGCGTTGTTCTCAGTGGAGCATGCTTGTCAACAATAGATAGAAACATGCATTTCCATTTTGACCACATGTCATTGGGATTGCTAATAATGTTTATCTCATCCCAATTTTGAGACGCAAAATCATTTCTAAAATTTGTACGATTAAATTTGAAACATTTTATGTAAGTCAGAGTATTGTGCCCAAGAGTCACTCCATTTATAGATAATTTTCTGTAGGCTAACACCATGCTATGATCGCTAATACTGACATGGGAGACTCCCGAGTAAACAATTTTATCTGGCCAATTAGTATAAATCACATCAATTAAAGTTGAAGACGTCCAAGTTTCTCTTGTTAGTTCCGTTATAAGTTGTTGAGGTCCATATACATCAGTGATACTCATTTGTTTGCAGGTATCGTTGTCAAATCTTGTAGCAATCATATCGCAGTTTAGGTCTCCCATTAGATAATATTCAATATTTTCCAAATCAAGAATCCCAATTAAATGTTTGAAAGGTGAAAAGATACGAATAGAAGAATAAGGAGGTCTGTACCATGTGACAACAATAAACGGTTTAGAACGAGGTTGTTGAATTTCTAGACATAAATTTTCAAGAGTCTCCCTGTTTAGATCATTTTGTACAGTAAAATTTATTGATTTTTTTCACGTAAAAGCATACTCCTCCCCCACCGTCTGTAGTTCTGTCACGCAAACTACAAAACAAAACACTGGGTTTTGGCCAAATTGTCATGTCAACCTCAAGGCCATGTTTTACTTAAGTGACATTAAAAGCCTTGTTTCTCTTGGCCACCAAATAGTGAATTTCAATTAGATTTAGCTCAGAGCTATCTAGATATACTTTCTTTAGCTTGTAAGTTTTATTTTTCCAAGGGGTATCTTAGGAAACTCCCTCCTTTGGCATTTGTAAATTACTTGTATGTGTACATTGGAAAAACAAAACTTACAAGCTAAAGATAACTGTTGTTTTGAATTATATTGTAGAACCATGTCCAGCTGGTTTTTATTGCCCTCCAGGAGGAAGTGGTTACATTCGATGTCCTCAAGGAACATATCAGCCAAATATTAGCCAGATATCTGAACAGGCCTGTAAACCATGTCCAGCTGGTTTTTATTGCCCTCCAGAGGCAACAGGTCCCATTCAATGTCCAATAGGGACGTACCAGCCAAAGATGAACCAGACATCCAAACAAGTCTGTAGACAGTGTACAGCCGGTTTTTATTGCCCTCCAGGAGGAAGTGGTCCCATTCAATGTCCTCAAGGAACATACCAGCCAAACATTAGCCAGACATCTGAACAGGCGTGTAAACCTTGTCCTTTCTTTACTAACTCATCAACGAGTCTAGGCCGTGTTGGACCAATTTTAGATGAAGCCGACTGTCCGGAAGAAGATCCAAGTAAAGGTACTGGTTCGATAAATCAATGTTAGAGAGAAGGATTTGCCCTTCTTGCTTGTCTGAGTCTGTTTCAAGAAAGGGCCGGCAACCTCCTTATAAAGAATTGGCTCACGTTCTCGAACTTCAACTTGTTTAATTAGAACATTGTGACCGCACAAGCAACTCACAAGCGACCATGACGATAAAAACCCGAGAGTATAAGTCAAGTTGGCGCACACGTGTAAATACTGAAATCTGATCGGACGCTAAGACAATGCAATATCGTCACACTCCTCAAACATTCAGATAAAAAACTGAAACTATAACCTCTGCTTATGTCATTAGGTCTTTCTTTTATAGGCCTTTGAACTATAATTGTATCTCGTGATTTGAATTTCACATATCTTTTTTTGACACGATTCATTTAAATTACTCATTTTCTTTTCCATTTTTTGGCCAGAGACTACAGCATCAACAGATGTCACCAAGATTATCATAGGGACAACTTCTGGTGTAGTTATCATGATCACAGTGGTAGTTTTTCTATTGTTATTTTTCGCAAAAAAGAAGCATTTGCTGTGGTTATCTCCTCCTTGGGATACATGATCCAGGGTGTTACACATGCCAGCTAATGTTAAATGGAGATACAAAGAATGCTGAAGGTACTTTTTTGGTATTGTTACAAAACTTAAACTAGTGGCATTTTTTATGCCATCTTACCAAGTTGAAATTTTGCTTAAGTCATGTGGTCTGCATATTAATGGCAATTTTGCACCTTCTCCCTTGTTCAACAGAGAACTAGGGTAAGTTTCCCTAATCAATAATTTCTTCAAGGAGATTAAGGTTTACGAGACCCTTTTTGAGAAAAAAAGCTTCATTGAAAGGGAGCTTTCTTGGAGGTTCGTGGGCGTTGAATTTCTTAAAGGAATATTTAGTCATTCTTGAGGGTCCCTCACATTTTTTATGAGAAACATGATTGGGGCAGTTTTTTTTTCTTGTGAATCACGACTTGATTTTTCTTGAATCATGACTCGTGATTGAAGGTGATAAGATCTTTTCATGTCCACATGGACAAAAGTTTTTTATTTCAATGTGATCAGTGAATAAAGAGCTAAATTAATTGTGAGCCATTTTATTTTGCTTGAACATTCCCCCTTCCAGGTAACCCATGGGGGTTTGGGGAATTTGAAGCTTGCCTGGGTGGGTTTGGGAAATTTGAACCTGTAGAGTACACAAGGAGTTTAAAGGTGAAGAGTCTGTTTCATGAGCAAATGGCTCAGAAGAAAATTTTCACTTGTAAAATTATGCTTGCCATGCGAAAAATCAAACAGCAGCACCAAAAAATTTGCCAAATTCTATAACTTTCATTTATCACATAAACAATCATTTAATATGTGCTTGGGTGGTGGTTTTTTAACACAATTTTTGCCTCGGGGGGAGTGGTGATTTGGACAAACCATTCTTCAAAAGTTCAAATGCTCAGGGCCTTACCCGTGGGGGGGGAGGCTAAGGGTGCCGTTAAAGCTTTGAGTTGATCATGCTACCCTCCATAGGGAAAGATTGTCATTATCAATACTACGAGTTAATATTTTTTATTACATAAACGGAAGTGTATTACAAGGATTTCCATTCCTGGGAAGAGCTGTAACTGCATGCAATAATTTTTTTATGTGTTTGATATCACCAATCAGTGCGTTTTGTGCCACTCTGTGAGGGTTGAGGAATGAATGGCAAAGTGTTCTCAGATCTGGATCCAACATTGTTTGTCAAATTTTCTTGTCAGTAAAGGCCTTTCGTGTTTATATGATAAACTAAATAGTACATGATTGCTTGTAGATGTGGAATTTCTCTTCTTGGCTTCAACTTAAAATCTCAAAGAGAAATTCCATATCTACACGAACCCATGTATTATTCTCTATTCATTTATAACTGATAAAGGTTTAATTTATTGGCTCAAATAGTTGATCAAGGTGATTTTAAAGGAGATGTACGGTCTCATTCTGATCAAATTTTATCCTTTCACTCCCAAAGAACGAAAAAGACATTCTGTTATAAGAACTACAGTAGTTCCCTGCTAGCTCAAACTCCGTTCACTGAAACCCCGTGGTAACTCAAATAAGATGCCTTTCCTTTGACCACATTTTTTCACTATCAGCTACCTAATTGAAACCTCTTTAAACTTCAACCATTTTTGTTTCCCTCAAGGGAGTCCTTAAGTTAGCAAATTGGTTTCTACTGTGGTGTCAAATCATGAACTTGTGTATATCTGTTGTCTGGGGCATGCGTATCAGATTGATCAGAGGTGATGTATATCTTTACTTGACAGTTTGTTTAATTGTAGGTAGAATTTTTATTCTGAGTAGGAGTGAAAGGGTCAGTGAATGTAATACCATGTACTTTTTAATTAGACATTAATGAAAAGAACTGACTGTCATTTATACTTACTTTAGTAATATCTGGTCCCTTGGAAAGCACTGTTCTGTTTTCCCCTCAAGTCTTCGTGATTGCCAAGTTTTTTTTTGCTTTTGCCTGAGGTGACCAAGTTTTCTTCAAAAGGTGATTTACACATTTGATTACTGTTTGTGGTAAAGTCACTGTTTGCAATTGCAAAAAGTAATACACATATTTAAATGGAGCAGATGAAAATTATTGGTTTTTGAAGCTTACTTCTCTTTTAAGTTATGTTTATGTGTAGTTAAGTTCAACTTGGTAGTTTTAGGAGATACTGCATATTTCTTCATGTTTTTGGTAGTCTTTTTGGACCTGGTCATGCCCAGAAACTAGAAAATAATTCCAAACATATTGGAACTGACTGACCAGCATAGAAACTTTGGTCCATTTATTTTTTTTTTTTGGAGTTTGTTTTTGTCTTCGATGTAGGTTAACTTTTTAGTCAGTCCCATTTCTTGACAACTTTGACTTAATTTAGTCTCAGCTATTGATCAACAGCCCCAATGACAATGGTTGCATGAAACGATTTTTGGCTTTGCTCTCATTAACTATCAAGCAATAGAAATTACAAACTGAAAATTTTTTCACAGTAAAGTAAAAGTACACATTTATAGAGTAAATGAAATGGTTTTAGAGAATTTTTTAAAAGGGCTAGGAAAGATTAGAAGAAAGCTGAATTGTTTTATTCTTTAGACTACCATACACAACAATGTGTATAATGTTAAAGTTTTTGTCATTCTTCTAAAACTTTTGTGAAATTAATGCTAAAAGTTTGTTGAAAGGAAAACTTAATAAATAATCGTCCCTCTTGACTAAGTGCCCTCCTTTAATGAGTGCCCCCCCCCCCAACTATTAGCTGAAATTGTAAATTAGCACATAGGCACAAATTATAGGAAATAATTATGATAAATATCCCTGGTTGTTATTTCTGTCTTCTCATTACCTGTCTTTGCCTTTGTGTATTAAAATTGTAGGGATAAATTAATTCCTGGTCAACTCATTCACACCCTGACAACCAATCTATTAGCCAAGGGACGTTCTCAGATGACTGGAAATATGCAAGGGTTACCCCTCTTTATAAACAGGGTGATCACGGTGATGTTAACAATTACCGCCCAATATCGGTGATTCCAATAGTGGCGAAGGTGTTTGAAAGGATAGTTTATGAACAGTTACATGCCTATTTGGAAGAGCACTATATTCTATGTCAAAACCAATCAGGGTTTCGTGCTAATCATTCAACTGTAACAGCTTTTTTGGAAGCGACAGATTCTTGGGCATATAATATTGATAACGGGAAAATCAATAGAGCAATTTTTCTAGATTTAAAAAAAAAAAACTTTGCAGACCTCTCAAGTCTCACGATTTTGTCGTGAGACTCACGATTTTCAGTTCAATCTCACGATCTCACGACAGACAAATCTCACGATAAATAGAGATTAAGTGAAGTGAGTCGGAAAACCCAAGGGAGTTTTGGGACACATACCGCCCATTTTTGCATTCAAGGAAAAGCACGCAAGCAAATGACCTAATGTTAAAAGAACATGATGTCGTGATAACAGACAAAAAACAAATGGCGGAGCTTTTTAATAGTTATTTTGTCAACATCGCGGACGGCGTGCCAGAGATAACTGAACAGAGTTGTGGAAAAGAGTTGGTTGCGCACCCTAGCATTCAAGCGATTTTCGACAACAATGAACAGCTCGCTGTGAGAAACAAATTTGCTTTTCATTATACTAGTTGTGCGCGTCGTGTTAGAGTTCTGATAGTTGTGGCTTTGTGAAGGTGTCGTCAACGTAACGTTGACGACACCTTCACCGCCGTTCGACACGACGAAATTGACGCATTCCACCGCCACCTTAATGAACAAAACACTGACATACAGTTTACCAGAGAAGTCGAAGAAAATGGCAAACTTCCTTCTCTAGACTGCCTGGTAAGCCACAACGACAACTCATTACGGACGACAGTTTACAGGAAACCGACACACACCGACAGATTACTAGACGAGTCATCCTACAACCCTACATCACACAAAGCCACAACTATCAGAACTCTAACACGACGCGCACAACTAGTATGCGACTCGACAGACAGCTTATCCGACGAGAACAAATACCTTCACCGTGTTTTTACGAAGAACAACTACAACAGCGACTTCATCCGACGAAACACTTACCGACCCACTACCACTACCGAAACAAATGACACCGCAACCCCTACGACTACAGCAACCATACCGTACATAAAAGGCATGTCTGAAAACATCTCGCGCATCTTACTACCCTTCAATATCCGCGTCGCCCACAAACCCATCACTACACTACGTTAGTTACTAACCAACGTTAAAGACAAAGACGAACCGAGGAACAGACAGGGAACGATTTATAAGATCAATTGTTCCGACTGCCAAGCCTCCTACATCGGTGAGACTGGCAGAAACCTCACAACAAGACTGACTGAACACAGACGGGCGACGAGAAAAGGTGATGTCAGCAATCACATTGCTGAACACCATCGACTTACCAACCACAACATTGACTGGGACTCTGCGCAATGCCTAACCTACAGCACTGACTATTTTCAACGACTGACGCTGGAAAGCTGGTTTACTAACTTAGAACACACCCCCCTAAACAGATGTCAACAACTACCCGCTCCATACAAACGACTCATTCACGACATTAACATCACAAACGACCGAAAAAGAACGACCTAACTTTACCGACCGATCGAAACAGACCAATCACGACCGACTTACGTCACTTGAGTCTTACAGCCAATAACATCACGGCAAAACCAACCGATCATTTCACACGAACTGGAATAAGAACATTCTACTGACAACAATCATTCACTTGACTCTGATGATGACTTCCGCACAGGTTGTCGAAACGTCAGTCACTACCACCGACAACAGTCCTTCTCAGGACTACACTCACCCGGACGATCAGACTACACCTTCACATGTTACCCCCGGGTTCAAACCATTTACTGCATTATTAATATCCATAACAGACTTTCTTAGAATGTTATTGAAGGCATCTGTGTTTACTTCGGATATTTAAACTTTGCTATTCAAATAATTCCAAATATGAGGGCTTCTATATTGAGCTGATTGTCTGCCAAAATCAGTTTTAATCATCTTAATAGTCATTTGATTGGGTATTCTAGATGCTCGAGTGCAGACTTTCTTTGTAAAAAGATCCAATATAGGCTTAGGGTCCAGGCCATAAAATACCTTAAACATCAACACAAGTAAGCGCCTCTTATAAAAGTAGTCTCTTTGTAACCATTTGGAGTCTTTCGAGGATGTATTGTTATAATTCATCAGCCGACAAGCTCTTTTATGAGTAGAATTTAAAGATTCTAATTGAGATTTTGAACAATTACCCCATACTGCTATTGCATAGGTTACGCAAGGAATAATTGTTTTGAAATAGATATCTTGTAATACATTTACTAGAAAAGTCCTTGTTAACTTTCTGAATATGAGCAGACCATGACAGTTTATTGTCAATGATACTGTTAACCATTCAATCTTACAAAAAAAACTTGATCATTATGGTATCAGGGGCATCATTAATGACTGGTTTTCCTCGTACCTTCTTGGTCGTACACAAGTGACTGAATTAGATTCTAAGCTATCCAGCATTAATAAGATCTCATGAGGTGTCCCTCAAGGCTCTGTTCTTGGCCCTTTGTTAGTCTTAATTTATATTAATGATTTTCATCACTCTTCGAATTTTTCGTTTAATCTTTATGCAGATGACACAGATTTGTTGTATGCCGATAAAAATCTCAAGACCCTTGAAGAAACGGTCAATAGCGAATTGGTCAAAGTCTCTGATTGGCTCAATGCAAATAAACTAACTTTAAATGCTAAAAAATCTAACTTTGTCATTTTTCGTCCTTATCAACGTAAACTGGACCTTACAGTCAATATTCAAATGTTTGATAATAGTAATCATTCTTTTACCTCTCTTGAATGTAAGGATCATATAAAATATTTAGGTGTCTTATTGGATAGTCATTTGAGTTGGAAATTTCACATTGACAATGTGGCACTAAAAATAAGTAGAATAATTGGAATTATTGCCCGCCTTCGGCATCTCGTACCTTTAACCACTCTATTAACGATTTATTGCTCTTTGATCCTCCCTTACCTATCCTATGGCGTGGCTGTTTGGGGCCAAGCTGCTAAATCTCATTTACATAAAATCCTCGTCCTACAAAAACGTGTTCTTCGGCTGATATATGTTTCTGAACCCAGAGCACATGCGGTGCCTTTATTTATCTCCTCAAAAATCCTCATCATAAATATAAATATGTTATACGTTGAATCATTTTCCTCAATTATGTTTGACGTCTCACGTCTAACTGCACCTACTAACATTAGTAATCTTTTCATTAAAGCTACTGAAAAGCATATTCACGACACGAGGTTCTCTTCTTTCGGCAATTTTTATATTAATCCATCGAGAATGAATCAAAGCCAGGGCTCTTTTGCTAGCTTCGGAGCTAAACTTTGGAACTCCATTTGCGATGCTCTTCGTCAACTCCCGAAGAGAGCTTCAAACAACTCTTCAAGGACATGTTATTTTCGTTCCTAGAGGCTGAGGATTACTATGTTGAATCGCCCCTTCTATTTCAAAAAATTACTAATTATAAACTGACTTTATAATTTATATTCTACATTGTAGTGTTACTATTTTCTTATGTTTAATGATGCAGTTGTATATACGAGTTTTAAGTGGCTGTCTTTTTCTGGAAATGTTATTAATTTATGTTTAAACTTTATATGTACTCTATTACCACTGCTGTACCTCTAATTCTCGCCCGCCTCTACTAGCTCCTGCTATTTTCGGGCGTGAACGGCCTTCATGAACATGAAAGTGTAAATTAGATCAATAATAATTAGATTAATTAAACTAATTAGATTAATTTGTAATTTGTAATTTGTAATTTTCTTATTAAGCTTTCTTTCTTAAAAGCTTCAATAAACTCCTCCGTAAGTTCTCAATGGTGACGCCAAGGCAAGTAGCGGAAGTAACAAAGTTCACAAAGTGAGAGCCATAATGTACAGGACAAAGTGGACCAATAAAAGGAGATTTCCTTATAATCATAGCTTCTGATATACTAGGATAGATAGTAAGTTTATTCTTAGCAGGACAAAAAACACTTTCTCTTAATTTAAGAACCTGTGTTTACTTGGTTTTGTCTGCCGCTCGACCAATCTCCAGATTTTCACTGAAATCTCCAGATTTTTTTACATTAGTGTCCAGATTTTTGGTGTTTTGAGGTTGAGAGGTCTGCTTTTGACACTGTTGATCATCAGATCCTTCAATCGATACTAAACCATTATGGTATACATGGACAGTCCTGCAGATGTTTCAACATCGTCTATGCCTTTAAAGCCAGTGGGTTTGCCAGTTATTCGCAGTGGTCGGACCTCCAGAACACCTAGCCATTTGAAAGACTTTGTTGTGTCTAAGTGATTTTGCCTAAGCTGTTACTAATTGTGGGTCGTGTGTGCTTTTAAAGGTAGAAAATGGAGCTACGTTATCGTTTTTTCTCCTTTCCATGTTCCCACCAATAACGTAGCTCCATTTTCTGCCTTGAAAAGCACGCACGACCCACAATTCCTCTATTCGCTCCGATGAAGGGCTAACGCTCGAAACGTCAGCTTTTGTAATCGTTACGGTGGCCAATTTACCATTTCAACTTTGTTGATATATCCAAATTATACAGGCTCATACACACCTATACAGGGCTATACAGAGGTATACAAGTCTATACACAGCTATACAGGGCTAAACACATCTATGCAGGGCTATTTTCAACTATGCAGGGCTATACACAGCTATAAAGGGCTATACATAGCTCTACACAGCTGTACAGGGCTGTACACTGCTATACAAGGCTATACACAGCTTTACAAGGCTATACACATCTATAAAGGGCTATATTAAGCTATGCAGGGCTATTCACAGCTATACAGGGCTATATAGAGCTATACAGGGCTATACACGGCTATATTTAGCTATGCAGGGCCATACACAGCTATACAGGCCCATACACACCTATACAGGGCTATACAGAGGTATACAAGTCTATACACAGCTATACACGGTTAAACACATCTATGCAGGGCTATTTTCAACTATGCAGGGCTATACACAGCTATAAAGGGCGATACACAGCTATACAGGGCTGTACACTGCTATACAAGGCTATACACAGCTTTACAGGGCTATACACGTCTATGAAGGGCTATATTAAGCTATGCATGGCTATACACAGCTATACAGGGCTATACACAGCTATACAGGGCTATACACAGCTATACAAGGCTATACACAGCTATACACGGCTATCCACAGCTATACAGGGCTATACGAAGCCATACAAGACTATACACTGCTATACAGAGCTATTCATAGCTATACAAGCTATTCACAGTTAAACAGAGCTATACGCAGCTATACAAGGCTATACACAGCTGTACACGGCTGTACATGGCAATACACAGGTATACAAGGCTAAACACAGCTATAAAGGGCTATACACATCTATGCAGGGCTATATTCAGCTATGCAGGGCTATACACAGCTATACAGGGCTATACACAGCTATACAGGGCTATACATAGCTATATAGGGCAATAAACAGCTATACGGGGTTATTCATAGCTATACAGGGCTATACATAGCTATACAAGGCTCTACACAGGTACACAAGGCTCTACACATCTTTCAAGGGCTATATTCAGCTATGTACGGCTATATTCAGCTATGTACGGCTATACACAACTATACAGGCCTCTACACAGCTATACAGAGCTATTCGTTGCTATACACAGCTATTTACAGCTAAACAGAGCTATACGCAGCTATACAAGGCTAAACACAGCTATACACGGCTATACAAGGCTCCACACATCTATACAAGGCTATACACAGCTATAAAAGGCTATACATATCTATGCAGTCGACGATACGACGGCCTCAGAAGTTGTGTAGAAAGGTCACCCCAGTGGAGCTCAAAATACCACGAACCAAGTAATAGGTTGGTCGAAGAAAAATAAACTTTGACTAAACACAGACAAATGCAAAGAGCTGCGGATTGGTTTCTCTTCAGTTCCAAGGGATTTTGATCCAGTTTCAATAGATGGTAAACACATGAAATTGGTTAAACAAGCCAAACTCTTGAATGTTATCATCTCCGAAGATTTGAAATGGAACGCTCACATAACTTAGATTACCAAGAAAGCAGCAAAGAGAACCTATTTCCATGTTCAGCTAAAAAGAGCTCACGTTCCACCAAAAGACCTTTGCCTCTTTTATACGGCATGTGTACGATCTGTAATCGATTATGCAGCACAAGTTTTTCATTACTTTCTCCCTGAATACCTCCACCAAGAACTAGAACGTATTCAGGAAAGATCCATGAGAATCATTTCTCATGGTATGCAATAAGAACAGGCCTTAGCTATTATGAATCTTCAAACTGTGAAAGACCATCATGAAAATATGTGTACAGCAACATTTCGCAATATAATGAACGATCCTCAGCACAAATTAAGCAAACTTTTACCACCCCGCTATGTAAGCTCTCATAGGTTGTGGCACGAGCGTACCTTTGTTTTGCCACTTTGCAAGACAAATAGACTTAAAAACAGTTTTTTTATGGCTTCGGCCAGAATAGTCAACAGCCACAAATAATGTACAAGTTCCCCCTTACGACGAACTACCTATTTTTTTAAAGGCAGAAAATGGAGCTACGTTATTGGTGGGAACATGGCAACGAGAAAAAACGATAACGTAGCTCCAGTTTCTGCCTTTAAAAGCACACACGACCCACAATTCCTCTATTCGCTCCG
This sequence comes from Stylophora pistillata, assembly GCF_964205215.1. Taxonomy (NCBI): domain Eukaryota; kingdom Metazoa; phylum Cnidaria; class Anthozoa; order Scleractinia; family Pocilloporidae; genus Stylophora; species Stylophora pistillata. Next base: position 17,846,927 of record NC_142532.1, read on the forward strand.
ACGAAGGGCTAACGCTCGAAACGTCAGCTTTTGTAACCGTTACGGTGGCCAATTTACCATTTCAACTTTGTTGATATATCCAAATTATTTCGTTACTCCAACCGACGCAGCCCCAAACAGTTTCTTTCGAAACTATCAGCCTTTAATCTTTCAATGAATCCGTTTCTTCTCCAAATTATCAAATAGAACTCCCGTTAATGGCAACGTCGCTTCGGATTTTCTTTCTTTTTCAATTCAGATCTGAAATATAAAAATGAATCGCTCTTATACCCGCTTGTGCAGATGTTATAATTGCAAAAACACATGCATTTCCAATGAAGTGGTGATGATAAAAGAGTCTGAAGAGAGGCTGTAGGCGCGGAATTGGACGAAAGAGCAAAGGGGCCGGACAGCCAAATGCAAGTCACAACAACAACAACAACTTTATTTATACTCTATCAATTGGAGCTTGTTAGGCTCCTAGCATGTTAACAGCTAGTGTGTCGAGTTAACAAATAATATATGTAAATTAACTATGAAATAAAGGTATTGAGTCAACAAATTGGCGAAAACTATTCTGTATCAGGAAATTGGAACAAAAAGTAAGATTAATTATATGATATATAACTTATTAATTATTAAGAACATATTGATATGAAAGCAAGAAGATTGAAAATTCCATGTACAGCATAAAAAACAACTACAAGTGTCGAACGTTATTTTTCTTTTATTAGTTTGAGAAACAAAATTTCTAATGGTAAGAGCAGTTCTTAGTTCATCCTGCAAGGATTTTCACATCTTCGGACCGTAGTACCTAAAAGTATGGAGTCCATACTTGGACGTGTTTGCTCTAGGTAGAATAAGCTTCATTTTACCACGCAGATTACATTCATTACTTCTTAGTGACAGTAGACTACTAAGAGGTGTTGGTGTAGTTGCATAGATAACTTTATATATAAGTATACACATGTCCTGAATCCTTCTATTTTGCAGGCTTAGCATATTTGCCTTTACAAGTAATTCGTCATAGGTACTAATTTTGTCATTAAAAATACATCTCATAGCTCGCTCGTTTAGGTTTTCGAGTTTGCCAGCTGCTGTTTTGCCACAATGCATCCATATAGTAGAGCAATAGGTCAAATGAGGTAGAATATAGGCTTTTTACAACAAAAGTTTTGTTTTAGTACTCAACAGCTTCTAAAACGTGCCTATTATCGCTATTTGCATGCTTGTTTTCTTACATAACGATGTAGCATGTTTACTAAAGTTCAGATTGTAAGCTATGTGAACACCAAGTAGCTTGCAATTGATGTTTGGCTTCATAACTATCCCATTTACCGAGAAACTAATATCTTCTTCATTCGCCGTTTGGTTACCTTGAGCCTTGGGTCGTCTAAATAATAGGGACTCGAATTTCTTGGCGTTGAGGATGAGACCGTTGTCACTAATCCAGCTTGACATAATCGCTAATTCTGAATTAATAGTATGTTGTACAGTTAATGCTTCTCTATGACTAAAATAAAGTTGCTTGTCATCGGCATAGGCTGATAATTTTGCCTTCTTTACATTGTAGAACAGGGCGTTTATAAAAATATTAAATAGGTGAGGACCCAGCACGGATCCCTAAGGCACACCCAACATCAAATTACCGTGGCTTGAACGAATGTTTCCATCTTTTACACATTGCGTTCTGTTCTTTAAATTACTTGCTAACAGTTTTAAGCTTTTCGAGCCAATGCCATAAGTCGAGAGCTTTTCGAGTAAAAGGTTATGTGGAAGGCGATCAAAGGCTTTGCTGAGGTCTATTAAGACCGTTCCAATGATATTTTTGTGGTCCAGTTCACTTTTCCGATCCTCAGTTAATCTCAACAGAGTAGAGAGACAACTATGTTTCTTCCGATATGCAGTTAGAGATCCTGAGAACATATTCTCAAAGTGTGCTGTTAACTGAGGACTCACACGTTTCTCAAACACCTTGCTTATTACTGGCAAGATTGTGACAGGTCGATAATTTGTTTTATCCATTGGATCTTCGCATTTGAAGGATGGTAATAGTTCGCCATGTTTCCACGTACTAGGTATCTCGCCGCTTGTTATTACTTTATCAACCTTCTTTTAAGTATTCGATCACATCCAGTGGCTTTTCAAATATGAATGCTCTTCAGTAATTCTTCTACTTGTATTTTGCTCACTAGCTCAAAATTAAATTCTTCGGCAGGTGTGAAATTTTCTTTTATCCCTGAAATACTGGCATGATCCTTATAGTCCTCCATTGATAGTACGCCAATGCTGAAAAAGTGTGTATTCAATATATTTGCTATCTGATGTTTGTCCTGAATGATGTTTGTGTCCTCAGAGAGTTGAATTGACTCGGTCATACAACTTTTTCTGGAGAACATGAACGGTTTAAATACGTTCCACAATTTTGTAGGATTTCCATTTGACGTGCTACATTGTTGTGCTAAATATTCCTTGATTGCTTTCCTCCTCAGTCTTACAACACGATTTCTTTGTCGTCTGTAATTTTCCCAGTCGTTTGGTTCTTTGGTGGTATAATACTTTCGTCTGAGTTGGTTCCTAAAGCGAATGACAGCCATCATTTGTGAATTAAGATAAGGTGGTGGTCTAGGCTTCGTAGATTTCTTTTCAACCTGGGGAGCATGATCGTCGAGTACATCTGTCAGCAATTTCTCCCATGCCCAGTACACGTCGTCAATATCTTCGAAAGTATTTGCTACGTGGAAGGGTTTGGAGGCAATGTCGTTGTTGTATTGAACAGAATCAAAGTCGTGTCGAGACAGTCTCCACAAGTCGAAGTGTCCTTGGGTAGGACTTCGGTATGTGTACGCACCGAAGTCTGTGGATGCTTCGACTGTGGAAACATTGTTCAAGCACGGGCTGACCCGAAAAAAACCCCTAAAAGAAAGAAGCGAAATAGTACGACGGTCTCTCCATATAAAGGAAAAAAGGCATCCAAATTCATGAAAGGTCAAGATGCGGAGGTGGATGGTGGACCCTGGAGGAAAATTGAAACTCTTTCTAATTTTTTGCCGGGACGTGTTGCAAAGTCAGGGAATTTCCCTAAATTCTAAAACTTTGCATGATTTTTATGATTTTGTGACTGTCTCCTACTATTATGGACACGTCTCTAAACATAGCTGCGAAGTCTACAGCCCAGATAGCGGCTAAAATAGCGCACCTTAGAGGCATTGATCCTCACTATGATCAATTCACAAAGAAGATACTAAGAAAATGCATCTGTGTCAATATTGAGTGATTACATACATTTTGCAGGACAATTTTTGTTCTTTTGCAACTTGCTATTGTAACAAAAGGTTTAAGCTGCGCTCTTCATATTTATGTTGGGAAAGGTATAACTAATCGTATGCGAACTCGTTCATGTTGGATTGCTTCAGAATAAGTACAACTTGTTGCATGTTTGATTGAAAACGATAGTTTTCTGAATTACTCGTATATTAATGATAGTTCTGCAATCTCTCATTGACGACACTCTCTCTTTTACTTGTTATAAAAGTGTGTTATCAAAGATATAAACACGTGAAAAAGGCAATTTCTGTGTAAGAAAAAGATATAATGACTCGAAAGAACAGGTTACCTGCTACAGGAAGACTAAGAAGAGAGTCTGCATTTGTTTCAATTGCTGCCATTTGAATTAACAACTAGGTCGTAGATAACCTTTTTTTGTTTAGCTTTTTTGTTTAGCAGGTTTTCTACGATCGCTTGAGCACTTAAGTGGTATGTATGGCCTATTCCGGAATAAGAATTCGATAGTTTTCTAAAGAAAATCCATTTTACGGCAGTTTTACACTTATTAGATGACAAAATGATCCTTAAGTAAGGTCTAACAATATAATTTTTGAAAGTAACGCCATTTCAATTCAACGCTCGCAGAAATTAAGGTGTTAATCTTTTTAGTTTTTTCTTAACTAGAAGACACAATTGCGCACAGGGTAGGGAAACGTAGTTCTTTGTTTTCTCCAATATCCACCCTCTCGCCATATTGTCTCCCAAGTCCTTCCAATCAGTTATTTGCGTGTTTGCGTTAAGCTTGCCATTTTTCCTTCTGCATTTGATGACTGATAAGCTGTTGAACAATTTTGTTTAATCTTACATCTTTATCAACAACTCATGAACATGGAATGCATAGCTATGTGTACTTCTATTTTGATCAGTTGTATAACCTTGCATAGCTGTGCATCTGACTCCGTTTTGTCACCGGTTTGTGTAATGTTAACACAATAAGCCGAAGTAGTCTAATTTTTTCATAATATATCAAGGACAATAAAGCGTGTAATTCAGCAATTTTATATTTTCCTTTATAACGCAAGCTTTATGAGTCATGTTCGCGAAATAACGAGGGCTGAAGAACCCAAATTGCACATTGAAGTTACGAAATACTCAATATCTCCAGAAGAAGAGCTTTTTAGGTATTTAAAAACCTCCTTTAAAAAATTCAAAAGTACAATAATGAAAACACTTCACATTTATTATAAGTCCTATTAATCACTGTTTGATTCAATCACATGAATTTTGTCTTTTTAAAATTATTTATTGTTTTTTATTCATACAACAATGACAACAATGCTACAGAATGTATTTTTTTTGCAAATCATACCACTTTCAATACTAGTTAGCCAGTACATAGAAATTATCACTACTGAAACTTAGTACCACTTTAATGAAAAGTTATAAGCTTTGGTTATCGTGTTACACAGAACTACCATTGATTAAACACGTTTTTACATGTAAAAACACTAAAAGCTTGATGAGAAACTCCATTCTGGGATAAAATTGCTTTGATCCTCTGATTTTATAGCAGTGTATTTCTCTAAATATAGTTTGTCTCGAGCCAAACGAGTATATGTTCACATAACTTGACCTTATTCTTATTCTTGGTGCTGACGAATAAAAAGAGTTTCCCTATGATAATGAGATGGTTTATCTAGCGACAAACAGTGACAAGACTGAAAGCGAAATGTACCATACAAAACTGCTATACTAGAACTCGACTTAGATGGTTCATCGCATACATTGAGTTTATGTAAATGATGAACCCTTAAATCGCGCTGTTTAGGTGAGTAGAGCTGTGTTTAGTTCAGTATAGCAGTGTATGGCCCTATATAGCCTTCCAAAGCTGTGTATAGATGTGTATAGCCCTGTTTAGCTGTTTATAGCCCTTTATAAATGTGTATAGCCCTGTTTAACTCTGTATAGCCCTGTACAGCTGTGTACAACTGTGTATAGCTCTGTATGGGTCTGTATAGCTGTGTATAGCTGTTTATAACTCTTCATAGCCCTGTATAGCAGTGTACAGCCCTGGGTAGCTATGTATAGCTGTGTATAGCTGCGAATAGCTGTGTGTAGCTATGTATAGCTCTGTGTAGCTGTGTATACCTTTGTATATATGTGTATAGCTGTGTATAGCCCTGTATAGCCGTGTATAGCCTGTATAGCTGTGTAAAGCTCTGTATGGCTGTGTGTAGCCGTGTATAGCCGTGTATAGCAGTTTATAGCCATATATAGCTGTGTATAGCCGTGTATAGCTGTGTAAGTTCTAGCTTACCATAGCCCTGTATACCTCTGTATAGCTCTTAATAGCTGTGTATAACACTTTATAGATGTGCAAAGCTCGGTACAGCTGTGTAAGGCTCTGTATAGCTGTGTATAGCCATGTACAGCTGTGTATAGCCCAGTATAGCTGTATATAGCTGTGCATAGCTGTGAATAGCTGTGTATAACTATGAATAGCTCTGTATAGCTGTATAGAGCCCTGTATAGCCCTGTATAGCTATGTATACCCTGCATAGTTGTGTATAGCCCTGCATAGCTGTATATAGCACTGTATGCTGTGTATAGCCTTTTATAGCTGTCTAGAGCCGCATATAACAGTGTAGAGCAGTGCACAGTTGTGCAGAGCACTGTATAGCTGTGTATACTTGTACATAGCTGTGTATAACCCTGTATAGCTGAATATAGCTGTGTATAGCTGTGTATAGCTGTGTATAGCTGTATATAGCCCTGTATAGCGGTGTAAAGCTCTTTATAGCTGTGCATAAATGTGTATAACTGTGTAGAGCTGTGTATAGCCGTGTGTAGCTGTGTATAGCCTTGTATAGCTGCGTATAGCCGTGTATAGCTGTGTATAGCCGTGTATAGCTCTGTATAGCTCTGTATAGCTGCGCAGAGCTCTGTTTAGCTGTGAATACTTCTGATAGCTATGAATAGCTCTGTATAGCTGAATATAGCCCTACATAGATGTGTATAGCCCTGTATAGCTGTGTATAGCCTTTTATAGCTGTGTATAGCCCTGTATAGCTGTGTATGACCCTGTATAGCTGTGTAGAGTTCGGTATAGCTGTGTATAGCCCTTGTATAGCTGTGTATAGCCCTGTATAGCTGTGTATGGCTCTGTATAGCTGTGTAGAGTTTGGTATAGCTGTGTATAGCACTTGTATAGCTGTGTATGGCCCTGTATAACTGTGTAGAGTTCGGTATAGCTGTGTATAGCCCTGTATAGCGGTGTGAAGCTCTGTATAGCTGGGTATAGCTGTGTATAACTGTGTAGAGCTGTGTATAGCTGTGTGTAACTGTGTATAGCCTTGTATAGCTGTGTATAGCCTTTTATAGCTGTGTACAGCTCTGTATAGCTGTGCATGGCCCTGTATAGCTGTGTAGAGTTCGGTATAGCTGTATATATCCCTATGTAGCGGGGTAAAGCTCTGTACAGCTGTGCACAGCTGTATATAGCTGTGTAGAGCTGTGTATAGCCGTGTGTAGCCGTGTATAGCCTTGTATAGCTGTGTATAGCCGTGTATAGCTGTGTATAGCTCTGTATAGCTACGTATATCTCTGTTTAGCTGTGAAAAAATTTCAACCAATCTGTTTGACGAGATAGTCCGTAACCCCACCCATAGACTCCACAGCCTACTCCCCCAAAGGAAGAGTTGTAGATACGCGCTATGGCGCAAAAGTGATTTCACTCTCCCCATATGCAAAACCGAGCGCTTGGAGAACAGTTTTATTTTTAGCCATATTTGTAAGATGTAAATAATTTTCCTTCTTTCTTAACGACGAAGTTGTAATATTTTATTCGTCCTTTTTATCATCTGTATTTGTAAATGTTCCGTAATTCAGCCTATGGCTGCAAGGTGTTTATAATAAAGTATCTATCTATCAAGTCGAATACCTCTGTGTAGCTATGAATAGCTCTTTATAGCTGTGTAGAGCCCTGTATAGCTGTGTATAGCTCTGCATAGCTGAATATAGCCCTGCATAGATGTGTATAGCCCTGTATAGCTGTGTATAGCCTCTTATAGCTGTGTATAGCCCTGTATAGTTGTGTATGGCCCTGTATAGCTGTGTAGAGCTCGGTATAGCTGTGTATAGCCCTTGTATAGCTGTGTATAGCCCTGTATAGCTGTTTATAGCCCTGCATAGTTGTGTATAGCCCCTGCAAAGCCGTATATAGCCCTGTATAGCTGTGTATAGCTCTGCATAGATGTGTATAGCTCTGCATAGATGTGTATAGCCCTGTATAGCTGTGTATACACTTGTATAGCTGTGTTTAGCCCTGTATAGATGTGTATAGCCCTGTATAGCTGTGTATAGCCCTGCATAGCTGAATATAGCCCTGCATAGATGTGTATAGCCCTGTATAGCTATGTATAGCCTTGTATAGCTGTGTATAGCCCTGTATAGCTGTGTATAGCCCTGTATAGCTGTGTATAGCTCTGTATAGCTGTGTAGAGCCGTGTGTAGCTATGTCAGGTTGCACTACACTTGGGCGTACATAAAGTATACCCCTGATGGGATATGCAACATATATAGTAGTCTGCTACACAGCCGTTCTTATGGTCGTCACGCAACGCTCCTCCCCACGTGGGGAGGAACGTTGCGTGACGACCCTAAGAACTGCTGTGTAGCAGACTACATATATGGTTACCTTCCATGAAGTGTATACCAGAATAATAGTCGCCATCTTTGAAGGGCTTTGTAACCAAATTTTATAAGAGGATTTTCGCTGCACTGAAGATGTTCATCGCACGGAGTGAGACACGGAGTGATAAGTTTGATTCCGATGTTCTCCGATGTTATGAATTATGCTTGAGTAACAGAATTCTAGTTAATTAAATTTTCTGTTACCTAATAATATCTTTAAACTCCTTTGACTTCCACAACATCGTTATCCTTTATCTATGGAAACGCTAATTTAAATTGAAAAATGTCTGATAAACCCCCATTAGAGACCATTAGAAACATTTTTTAAAGTACCTCATTACCATATGCAGCGCCCACGACATCAACCGCTGACTGTCGTCGATTTTTCGGTAGGCTTCCCCTGGAGGCAAAGTCACCTTACGGTAAAACGTCGAAAACTTGTTTTCGTCAAAAGATTGAAAAAGTCACATCAAATGTTCAATTTTTTTTTCTTCAATACAAGTTATCCTCTCAGAATTTTCGAACATATGCTACTGTTAGAGAACTGAGGGCCGGTTATTTAATCAAAGTTTAACCGTTGTTTAACAAAACCGCGTTCTAAACTGTCTTCAATCTAGGCGAACCTTTCATCTGAAAATTTATATTGTGAATAGTGTACGTCAAGAGGGCTGAAAGATAACAGGTGGAAGGACACTTATTTTATTACATCAACCCTCTTATCGAGAATACCTGAGGCCCGTTGCCATCGTAAAACCGCGGTTTGGGTTAGATTTCGTTTAAATAACCGACCTTGAAACTTCTAATTTTGTCTCTTTCCGAAAATTGGCAAGCTGAGGCGAATCTCTACCTATTTTCTTCGAACTTTGTTATGCTCCTGACCGTATTTTGCTAAAAGCTCCTGGAAAAGTAAAGGGAAGTATGGAGGTTCTTCGCTTATGTGAAGACGGTGACAAAGTGCGCAGTGACAGGAACTCGCAACTCAACTCGACGGAAGTGGGCGTCACATTCAAAACAACCGTTAGGCGATATTGCTCGAGCGTGAGGTCAACTAGCCTTGATATTACTGGTTAATGGCTAAGTGTATTTTTTACTTTTCTCCGGTTATGCATCACCAAAGAATCTCAATTAAATACGAAAAAATCGCCAAGATGGGTACAGCTTACCCACTCTAACGACGAGCGCCGGAAAGAGTTGGCGGGCGATAAATGGCGATTGTGGATGTTGACTATGCCCCCTGACGTCCGCCATTTTTCGCCCTCGTGATCCGCGCTTTTTCGCTCGCCGCTGTCTCAGTCAAACAAGAGGAACACAACTCAACTCTTTTGAACGCGCTCATTGTATTAATTCCCTGATAATTCAGGAGGTCGCCGAAATCTCGGAACATTACATCGTTAGTTATTACTTGCTGGAGTATTTTTTGTGCACCTATTTTTCTATTTTTCGATAATTGTCGATTGACTGACAATTATCGATTTTTTTTTGAGGTGGCTTCAACTATAATTCTAAACCTTTGTGGTTTCTAGAAGTCACCTCGCCATACATTGAACTATCGATAAATTGTCCATATATTAGGTAAAAAGGTAAATAAATACATAAATTTGCATTTGAATTTCGAACATGTTTAACTTCTCTACCACTTTTTTGACGGTATTTTCATCACCGATATCTGTTATGATGTCTCAAGGTGTCTCAGTGAAGCTCTCCTCACTGTTTGATAATAATAATAATAATAATAATAATAATAATAATAATAATAATAATAATGACAATCTTTATACAGGGGGCTCACAACACTGAAGAGTGGTATTCTGTGAGGCCCTGTAAAATAAAAATAAGTAAAATAAAGTTCTAGAAATGGAATACAAATTACAAACATAAAAACTAAGTAATATACAGGGTGTGGGAACATGATAAAATCAGATCTCAACGCCAACTTAACGAAATACATGATTTTTCACTGTATGCTTAAAAATGAGAAAGGAGTGTTTGCTATCAGAATTCATAGATCCGCCGCCCAATGCCTACGCATAGACGGTTTGCATGAACTCCTATGTGTCTCACGTATTCGTTATACTTTCGGTGTAAAACTCAGCTGGGTGTCTAATAAAAAAAATTTATATGACCCATCATGGGAAAGCCACCAATCGCACGATAGCGTGTCTGCCTTCATGTCGTGTTCTTGCTGGGTTCCATCCCGCGTTTGCTAATATTACAGTCATTTCGAGTTACTGCTAACCACCAAACACATTTACTTAGAAATCTTCGACTTCTCAGGAACAAGCAATCACACGAAAAAATTATTTTTAATCATATTTTAATCAGATCCTGTTTTGACGATTTGAAGGGACCGCGTATTCGACAATTTTCTCCCATAATGTGAGGAAAAGGTAAGGCTCTCTGGTGATTTCAGCCTGCTTTCAGGAGTTCCTTTTTTTCAGGGGAAGCGCAATGGTGTAGCGGCAAAAGAATCGGCGGTCAGAAAAGAAGAAAAGTTGATTTCGGCTTTGGGTATTTCTTTTCCCCTCCCGTCATCATTTGTCGCCGACACATAACTTTTCCGAATTGATTTGCATGATTGGATCCCGAGTTCTAAAATAATTTACCCTCAAGGTGGTGTCTCGTCAAATAGTTTTTACTCCATGATTAATTTTACAGTTCTATGAAGATATATGTAAATTATGCGAATTTGATAACTGTCTTGTCGAAATAGTCAAATTCATTATTTTTACCCTATTCGAAAGTGTACGGACTTGTACGCACGGCAGAATTCGACGTTATCATTTCCCGCTACTCCTGGAGGATGAATGACTAAAAATTTGCAATGCTGTTTCGTTAAGAATTTTAACCACTGTTGATTATCGAACGTTTTATCAAAGCCTATGATTCTTATCTGCGTCGTTAAACGATCAAGAGTTCAATCGAATTAAATCCTCCCTGGAGGTACATCCTGGAGAATTATTCCACATACTCCTTCAGGACTCTTGAACTTGGACCAGATCAATCCGTGGAGAAATGAAAAGTGTGGGCTTAAAAAGGCTGAAAATAAAAATAGGTTCGACTTCCTGACCTCCCTGTCAGTTTAAAAGCGAAATGCGACAGCTGATAAATTTAAATAACTCCCTAATGTATTGAATGCCATTCTCTTTTGAAAGCTGATGCCACTTCTCAACTTACTAATTTGTTTGTTTGCTTCTTGGTTTTTTTGTTTTTGTTTTTTTTTTTTCATTTTTCAAATAAAAGGGGTGGACTTCGCATGAAACTCCTTCGTGAATTATTGATTACGCTATTACCCCACTTCAGAACTATCCAGCTTGTTACGACTTCCCAATATCAGTTTCCCGTCACACGAAAAGGAGTGATTCAGGATTTACTTTGCCTAGCAGATCCTAGCATGGCCAATTGAATTCGGTGTGCATGAGGAAGCTTCGTTCGGTAGCAATCATTCTCATATGTGCACGCTGGTTCAGTACAGGGCCTAACTTTGTTGAACCTCGCTAGAAAAGCGTGTTTTCAAAAACGAAAAGTTTTGACTCATAATAACGTTGAATGACGTTGGGCTGCTCTCGACAGACAGGCGGGCATCACCAGATGAATTGGCGCCAAACGATCTTTAATTTTAAAAAAGGAAGACGAAAAGAAATACGGAAAACGAAAAGTCAATCACAACAGTAACGTGAGCCGAATACAAAATAATGGAAAGAAAATTATAAAAAATTTAAAAAAAAAAAGCAAACTGAAGGAATTAAAACTCACGACAAATAATACAAGGAAACCGAAAAAACACCTGCAAAAAAAGCAGGAACAGAGATGTTCCAAAATCATATGCTTTCAAATAAAATCAACCATTTTTGATTCTGAATATATATGAAGAAAATTGAGGATGAATGAAAATGGAGAGACGTCGAAAATGTGTTTATCAGTTTCTTATTTCGTCGAAGAGCAAAAGTTTTCTTTTGAATTATGGTAAAAAAAGCATCTCAACCGCTTTTTTTTTTTAGGCAATTGTTGGTTTTAAAAATTTCCGGAGAGGCAGTCCTCTCGTTTCAGGAGAAACCTTGTTATTCCCCTGTCATTATCGAAACATGAACTTATGGCACTGTGGCTTTAATAAGTTCTTGAAGGCAGACGCCTTCACAAATACCATGCGTCAGACACTTGTACTCATTTCATAGCTCTGAAATCGTTATTTTCTCGATTGACAGCGAGTTTACTTCCCAGTGATTATTCACATCCCGAACTCCCCCATTTCCTCCGCTCCCCCCTCCCCCACCCCATCCTCAAAAGAAGTAGACTGATTTCCAGTTCCGCCTTAGATATTTAATGGTCTTATTTCTTCAATTTCTCTTCAGTTCTGTGTTTTTGTCGCCAATTCTCCAAGTCGTTGTACTGATCTCTTTAAGAGTACAAACAAGCAGGTGAAAGTATTATTTTAATTTTCCGAATTCAGTTGACGTTGATAAATTTTGCGAGCGACGTTCTTGCTTTTCCCTAATTGGCTTTGGGATCACCATCTGCCTGATAACTTTTGCGAGTCACGTTCTTGCTTTCCTTAATTGGCTCTGGGATCACCATCTGTCTGATTAGTTTTAAATATATACCTTGGTTCCAGGCCGTAACAGAAGAAGATTTATAGAGCTTTTTAACAAACCTCCACTACTTTAGCTTGGTTACCTTCTACGGTGACCGTCGCGAACGTTTTCTTTCAGATTGCAAAGAGGAAACCGTATTTCAGAGCTGTTGACTCGATTTCTTTACGCGATGCAAGTACCCGTCATCTAAAACTATTTTGATATTCGAGCAGGCCCAGAAAAGGGAACTTCATACTCTTTCCGTTATTTACGAGAAGTTTTGATAAGATCTAGACCTGTCAACCGATCTATGGTTGCGAAAAAACTTCTCTTGCTTTTCCTCTTTTGCGGAGCGGGATTTACCTCAGCTATTTTGGAAGAACGGGAACAGAGATCACAATGCCGTAAACAAACGGTTCTTTGCCCTTGCAAGGACAGGCGAGGAATGACTGGCCATGTGCTTGTAGTAACATGTAGTGACCAAAACCATTCCAATAATCCGCTTTGCCAGGGAAAAGCTTTATTCTCAGAGGAGTGTGGAAAAGGTGAGCTTGTATATTAAAGTGCACCTAAACCCAAAATTTTTTTTCGCTTAACGAAATAAGCGTATTTTTGGGAGTATTTCTGTGCATAAATTTTTTTATTTGCTTAAATCTTCAATTTTCTGTGCCCAGTCAAAATACGGAAAATCGGCCGCCATCTTGGCTCACGACCGAGTTTAAAGAGGAATGGTTCTAGCGGGTAATGTGACGTCAAATCGAGAACACGAAAGTCCGCATTTCACACATTTTCGCTTGTTTCGGAAGGTTGTCGTCGATATTTTCCGAAATATGCCGACTAGGTGTGTTGTATAAGGAATTTATGAAGCGCGATAACCTCTTGCAAATTTCGCGCGTTGCTACATCCTCCTACAACACACTTAGACGGCATATTTTCGGACAATATCGACTACAACCTTCCCAAACAAGTGACAATGTGTGAAATGCAGACTTTTGTGTTCTCGATTTGACGTCACATTACCTGATAGAACCATTCCTCTTTAAACTCGGTCGTGAGCCAAGATGGCGGCCAATTTTCTGTATTTTGACTAGGCACAGTTAAATTAAAGATTTGAGCAAATAAAAAAAAATTTGCACAGAAATACTCCAAAATATACGCTTATTTCGTTAAGCGAAAAAAGTAGTTTGGGTTTAGGTGCACTTTAAAATTAAGGTGCTACTTTAATGTCATTCGTAAAGCTTATTATAATGATTAAACGTGTGGAGATCTTAATCGTGTGAAATTTGTTAAGCTGTTGAGTAGACTCTATAGCCAGTTTGGCCGATTTGAAATTAGTTGCGCAATTCGAAAAGTATATAAAGTGATCAAGGAGGGGGACACTATTTCACACTTGCAACGTCAAATTATAGTTCCAAGATTAATAATTGATTTGATATTACTTCAAAACCTTCAAAGAAAAGTAGAGCTTGAGGAATTGCCAAAAATGATGGTATTAATGATGAAAAAGATAAGGCAAATTTCTTAAAACCTGAAATATGTTGTCCCAGATTCAAGGCCTTAATTTTGTAAGCCTTTACCTCCCAGAAGTGATGAACATGTATCTTCCTGTTAAGTTCATTTCTTCTGTCATGATGGGGTAGGATTGCAATGGATAAAAGAATTTCACTCAGAGCACCTGCATCAGCTAAATAAGACCGTATGGAACAAGATCCGGGAATGTTTTATTGCTCTCACTTAGGTAATACATGTATGAGGTGACATTCTGTAATACTTTCCCCCGCAATATCCATACATTACCCAGCAAACAGGTAATGAGAATATATATATGGTACAATACTTTTTTTTAACTTGGAGTTTACACCTAGCGTTACCAGCTACTTTATGGGCAATCATGGTCTTATCAGGTCGAAGTTTTTGTCCTGATCTAATATTAAATTCTGATAACTATTTTTCAAGGAAATCCGTAGCAGGTGGAGTGGGGAATAAACAGTTAGATCTTGGGATCAAAGAGTTCTTTGAATGGAAGTTTCATTTACATACAAGCAGAATTTTTTTAACCCCAAAATTATTGTTGTGATGAATTTGCAGGCATGAATTTGTAAACTGGATTTCTGACTTATCATATGGCTGCTTACCATACCCTCCGTTTGGATTGTTTTTGTGAATCAATAATATATTCAGTTCTTTACATTTAGTTCTTAATGACCGAGCGGGAGGTCTATATGGGAGAATCTTGACCGAGGTCAAGATTCTCCCATACAGACCGACCTAGGTCAGTTAATAAGATGTTTATTATATGGCTGTGTCTTATGTGCCAATTTTTTATATTCTTTGTACCTTTTTTTCTAGACCGGTCTAGATGCCAGTCTAGATGGGAAAATCTAGACCGCTTTCAATATTGATTTCAGCCAATCAAATTCGTGAATTCGGTAGTTCCCAGTCCTTGTGAGACATAGCCATATAATAAAGTGAAATATTAAACAATTTGATATCATAAATGAAAGTGGATAAGTATTCATTATTTTTATTTACCTCTTGTACAAATTGTAAATGTAGGACTTAGTCCACTGAGTGACCCAATCTATTCCAATATATTAAAACATGCTCTGTTCCTTAAAATACAAAATCCAGTTTTCATAGCTTTAAATGAAAATTTTACGTTTTGTTTAACCTGTGCCATTAGGCCCTAAATCTTCCCCTTGGGTGGGTAATCAAGGAAAGTTTGGTTGCACATGTCCATAATGGGGTTAAAACTTTAACTCCCTAGAATCGACAAGTAATTCTCCCTACTGAGTGCTAGTATTTCTTGTGAATTAGGCAAAGGAAATTGGTGTGACATCAAGATAACAGTGTTATGTAGCAGATAAGCTTTTCTGTTGTCTTAACATGCTTGTAAGAGAACATACAGGAATCATATGGAATAATTATTTACTTTTCACTTCTGGGTGGTAGATGGTTCAAACCGTGACAAGGAAGACTTTCGGTTTTGGAAGTTAAACTAAATATTTTATGTTTTTATAAAAGTTAGCATGGTATTATCAATTGTAAATAAAGATTGGGATGTGCTAATCAGCTCTCTCTTGAAACTTTGATGTCTATTAACCAAGGTTGTTAGTCAAAGTTTAAGTTTTCAGGGAAAATTTGACCGAAGCTCAAGGGAAAGTAAAAGTATTTTGAGTAAATAGGGAGTTTGATGTAATCGAGTTTGAATTAGTGGGGTTCTACTTTACATTGTTCATATGACTAGTTTTTTAATTTTGTTGCAAGTGTCATCATAAAATGGTGTTAAACCAGTTAGTTCAAGGCCAGAGGGGCTTTGCAGCACTGGTGCAATAGTTGTGTGTTGGTTAACACAGCTTGCTATTTGCATGTTGATCTAACTTTGTTGTGGTTTCAATTTGAATTTCCATGTTGGTCAAAATATTAGATAACTTGAGACATTTTGGGGGCAAAATATTAAAGGCAGGGGCAAACTTGTGTTACTGCAGGGGACAAAGGTGGTCGGGCAAACTTGCTATGAGGTGAAACCTACAGCTACGTCAGAAATAATTTTCCAATTAATAAAAAGTAATTTAACAAACATGTTTCACTGAGGGCATTGTTTATAGATATTATTTCAAGTAGGGTGTGTTGTATGGAAAGAATAATTGCATACATGCCAACTCTTCTGGATTATCCAGTAGTCTCCTGGATACAGAATAAGTCTCCCGATCTTCTGTGTGGCTCACCATAGTAAGAGTATAGTAATGATTAATCATTTGGTTGCTGTCTAATTTAGTGAACTTTTCATCAAAGCGGCACAGACGTGACACTGGAAATTGTATGAATGGAATCATACCAGGATCCCCCCACACCTCTGATAAAGACCCCCAAGCACAGATGATCAGTGGAAGTAGTATAACACGTGTTGTGGATGACAGCCCCACATTTAAATGCCAAGTCCATTCAAACTTTTCAGCAAATGTAACTTGGCTGTTTAATGGCAAACCTCTGGGGAAAAAGTGGTATCATTCATTTGCATCTTGCAAACGAAATTTAGAAGTCAAATACATTTCAAAAAGTGACGAAGGAAACTACACGTGTGTTGTGACAAACGAGAAGGGGAAACAGGCGTCAGCTCGTGTTAAGTTAAATGTGAATGGTAGGTAACCACCTGTAAAGGTTTGTACTGTAATCTTTGGAGCAAGCTTTCCCCCCTCAGAGCCCACGTATAACACATGTAGCTCAGCCAGGTCATCCCCTGTTATCCTTAAATTATAATACAGACTGAGCAGGCTAGTGCTATATTCTAGTGCTATATAGAGTTATCTCTTTAATTAATGTGTGTCTGACAGGTTTAGGAAACTGTTGTCTTTAATCAAGTGAAATGATCTCAGGAGATTGATGCTTTTCTCTGCTCAAGAAAGCAAGGAACAATTGGAGATGATGATAATAGGGAGTGAAAAAAGCTAAAAGTTTTGATCTCTCAGTAAATAGGGTATTTATTGTGGCAAGGGTATGGCCAGCTATTGTATTTTAATCGTAAGACATTAAATGATGAGTTACAATGTCCTCGGTGCCATGTAAATGCAGTTGGATAATGGTGGAGAGCCTTGAATTTGTGAAAATACAGCCAGAGAAAACTGGAAAGTTATTTTTGGGGCCTTGAAAAAGGTTTGGACATTCAAACAAAATTTTGAAAGCTAATTGTGCACTTGATTTGAATCAATTATTTTTCCAAACTGCCTTAAGTAAGGAAGACCTTTAAGTGTCAATGTGTTTAGCCTAAGGAGACTAATTGGTGACACTATAATTAAAATACACTTATAAAAATTATATATTTGCACGAAAATGATTAAAGATTTAAAGTTTAGAGAGCTAAAATATTACTATTGACTACAAAGATTACAGCAATTGCTGTTATTAATTACAATCTCGTCTAGGTTCAGTTTTCTTATTTTGTTTATGAAAACACATAAACTTGGCGAATCCCTTTGATTTTTAGTGAGTTTTGACCACAAAAATGGCCCGAGATATCTGACAGAGTGCTTGCAATAGCAAATAGTTTCAAAATGTGGTGATACAAAGTCACAGTGACTATTCCGTAGCGAATTTGAAGAGCCTTTGCTAACAAATAATTCAGAAACGCAGTCGGGTAAAAGACCATATTTGACTTTGTACATAATTACTGTGATATCCTGAAGCCGTCTATTATATAAAGAGGGTAGGTATATCAGCACGCCCTAGGAGTTCTTCATATGTAGCAGAGTGGGATTTATAAATAACCCCTAGGGCTCGTTCTTGTAATCGTTCTAACTTCTTTTGTCAGATGATTTGCAAAAATGCCAGGTTAGATAGCAGTAAGTTAAATATGGCAGTATAAAAGATTTCTACAATAATAGCTTGGCCTTGCAGTGTATTAAGTTCCAAAGACGTGAGAGTACTCCAACTTTCTGGCTTGCCTTGGTACATAATTTGCTAATATGCTCAGTGAAGTTGAGATTTTCATCTATATGAACTCCTCGTAGTTTGATTGGTTCTGTGTTCGCATTAGCTAGATCGTTTATACTCAGCGTTTGTCGCTCTTATCTTTAGCGAGTTTTCGTGGATTGATGTTTAGAGACTGAAACTTGTCTGGATTGGCCAGTCGAAAATTGTTCTAATACCATGACAGTGCTTTTTGGCCCTGTGTTTTCATTCTGCATCGTACTATTTCATGTTCCCTTCCTTTGACGTACATTTGATGGTCATCAGCAGACATTGTTAAATTTACGTCTTTGACATGAGCTGACATATCGTTCTGGTAGATGTTCCATAGTAAGGGACCGAAAGACGATCCTTGAGGGCATCCCCGTTCCATCTTTATCCAGTCGCTAGTAGCATCACACATTTTTACTTGGTTTAGTCTGTCCGCAAGAAATGATCGCATAAGGTTAAGTGATCGTCTTCCAAATCCATAATTAAGCCTCTAGTTTCTTTACTGTCAGAGAGTGGCTGAGAGAATCGAAGGCCTTACTCATATCTGTAGATAGTACTGATACCAGTTGCTTGCCATCAACAGCCTGTTTCCAGTCCGCAATCAGCATAAGCAAGGTTGTTTCGCAACAATGTCTCTTTCTGTAAGCTGTCGTTCTGTAGTACAAAATTTCATCATAATGGCTTGTCACCTGATTGCTGAACAGGAGTTCAGATATATTGTCGACAGCTATAAGGGAGGTGATAGGGCGATAATTTCTAGCATCCTGTCGATCTCCCTTTTTAAATACAGGTGTCCACTCACCCCTTTGTCTATGCACTGGGCCAGGTACCATGCTCTATGCAGTTGTTATAGAGGATGGTTAACGATGCTGCTCGGTTCCCTTAGCCACATATTCTTAAGTAATTTTGGTTGTATTCCTGTGTCCCATCCGCTGGACTTCTTTGGATTGATCTTTTCCAGTGCCTGTTCTACTTCAGCGACTAAGAAGAGCTTGAATTCAAAATTGGATCCTTTGTGGGCTTCTTCGTATGGTCTTAACACTGCTGTGGTCGCTGAGATCCTCTTCTGTGATGTTATTCACGTGGTCTCCACCAATACTCAGTGCCACATTAGTGAAATATTTGGCTAGTATCTCTGCCACTTCCGTTTGATCCCTAACGGCATTATCTCCCTACGTTTTAAGGTGTATTGTTGCCGATTCTTTACTCTTATTGCTGATAAAAGGCTTGAACGTGTCATAGAATTTCGATGGTCTTGATTTGTGTTCGTCCGCCTTAGTATACCAGTATGCTTTGATTGCTTGTCTACGCTCTCGTGTAGCTATATTTTGATATTTCCTTTTCAGTTCTAGATTCTCAGCGGTGCGGTCTTCAGCAAACTTTTTAGCGTACTTCCTTTTGTTTCTCAGAGCCCTTTTCCATTCCTGTGTCATGTAAGGGATATCCTTTTCCCTTACTCTTTTCCTTGTGATTGGCGCATGCCGATTAACAATATTTTCAAAAAGTCCTCTCCAATAATCATATTTGTCATCTACACAGGTGAAGATGTCACTGACGTATCAAGGTGCATTAATTAGGGCTTCGTTAAACAATTCGAAGTCAGTATTCTTAGTTTGCCTAAATGTTATGGTCTTAGGCTTATGCTTGCAAGCTTTATCAGTCAGTTCTCCATAAATCAAACAGTGGTCGCTTATTTCGGGATGATACACTCCGCATCTTGTAAACATCTATAGGGTGTTGGTGAGCAACACGTCCAAGAGCGTTTGGGAATACGTTGTAACTCTGGTAGGCTCAGTTAGTAGGCATGTCAGGTTGTATAATTGCTCCAGATCTCTCAGCATCTTCCCCTTACCTCGGTTAGGAGTAAGTCGATCCATGTTCAAGTCAACTAGAATAACTATGCACTGCTTTTGAAGACATGCCCATTGACAAATGTCATTCATTTCGTCCCCAACGTTTTGTTGATAGTTTGTACCCCTGGGGTCATTATTCTTTCTGGATTGTTTAGGCGGTCTATCAAGCGCTAGGAACAGTATTTCTCTCTTACCAGTATTGCATTCTACCGCTATAGCTTTCAGCATAGTTAATCTATGCTTTCAGCGTCTTGTAGGCTTCTGGCAGTTTCAGTTTTTTAGAGAGTATGGCTGTAGAAAAGTAGGCGATAAGCCTGCCTCCTCCTTTGGCTCTGTCTTTGCGATAAAGCCGGTATCCTTGTAGACTGAACTGGTCGTCCGGATACGAGCGATCAATTTTAGTTTCCGATACAATAAATATATGCGCTTTCAGTTTATCGTTCAGTAATTTTAGTTCTTTGAACTTGTTTTGTATGGTATTAATATTCAGATGTGCAACAAAAGCGCCGCTTGGATTGTTTTTCCTTTCTTCCAGAATCGAGCTCACCTGGGAATTCGGAAGGTTTTTACACACCAAATGCAAATATGGCGTCCAATTTGAATTGCCATTGTTCTGGACTGAGGAGCCTCTCACACATGTAATAATCCTTTTGTATTTCCACGTGAAGACGAGGTTAGTGAGTCCAGAACAATGGCAATTCAAATTGGACGCCGTATTTGCATTCGGTGTATTAACATAGTCATGCATTTTCAGAGTAGCTCGCTTCCATCGTGATGTTAGTTGCAGTTGTTAGCATCTGTTTGAAACGGGTAATCCGTTCGCGAAGAGAAGACTCTACGATAAGCAAGTCCAATCAATATAAGGATAATCCAAGTAGTACTTGAAGGCAGCCTTGGTTAAACCTAGGCATTTGGCATGCACCCATGAATTACAATCGGCACACAGCGGGGAATCTTGATTCGATCGAACGTTCTTGCTGCACTGCTTGCAGGGATATTTCGGTTGTTTCGGTTGTTTCATGCTGTTGCTCGGTCCAGGGTTTGTTTGAACGTCTCCCGCGTTAATGATGCGTTGAAGTTGAAAAGTACTATTCCCGTTCGCTGTGTATTGAACCCTCGAATTTAAAGATGCTTTTCCGCGGCCACAGCTTGATGCTGCCTGATGTTTTTCAAAGTTTCGGCTACTTGTCTCGCCTCCCATCTCACAACAGAACAAGGCCCGTAAAATAAAAATGGATCTTCTTCGTAGCAGACGTTCAACAGACCGGTGACGAGCATAGAAGTAGGATGTGAAGGTGTAGTCTGATCGTCCGGGTGAGTGTAGTCCTGAGAAGGACTGTTGTCGGTGGTAGTGACTGACGTTTCGACAACCTGTGCGGAAGTCATCATCGGAGTCAAGTGAATGATTGGTGTCAGTAGAATGTTCTTATTCCAGTTCGTGTGAGATTATCGGTTGGTTTTGCCGTGATGTTATTGGCTGTAAGACAGTCGTGATTTGTCTGTTTCGATCTGTCGGTAAAGTTAAGTCGTTCTTTTTCGGTCGTTTGTGATGTTTATGTCGTGAATGAGTCGTTTGCATGGAGCGGGTAGTTTTTGACATCTGTTTAGGGGAGTCTGTTCTAAGTTAGTAAACCAGCTTTCCAGAGTCAGTCGTTGAAAATAGTCAGTGCTGTAGGTTAGGCATTGCGCAGAGTCCTAGTCAATGTTGTGGTTGGTAAGTCGATGGTGTTTAGCAATGTGATTGCTGACATCACCTTTCCTCGTCGCCCGTCTGTGTTCAGTCAGTCTTGTTGTGGGGTTTCTGCCAGCCTCACCGATGTAGGAGGCTTGGCAGTCGGAACAATTGATCTTATAAATCGTTCCCTGTCTGTTCCTCGGTTCGTCTTTGTCTTTAACGTTGGTTAGTAACTGACGTAGTGTGGTGATGGGTTTCTGGGCGACGCGGATATTGAAGGATAGTAAGATGCGCGAGATGTTTTCAGACATGCCTTTTATGAACGGTACGGTTGCTGTAGTCGTAGGGGTTGCGGTGTCGTTTGTTTCGGTAGTGGTAGTGGGTCGGTGAGTGTTTCGTCCGATGAAGTCATTGTTGTACGACGACGTCAGTCACTACCACCGACAACAGTCCTTCTCAGGACTACACTCACCCGGACGATCAGACTACACCTTCACATGTTACCCCCGGGTTCAAACCATTTACTGCATAGAAGTAATAATCAGTCGCAGCATCATTGATTCGCCATGATCCGCCAAGACACAAATTAACAATATTTTCAAAAAGTCCTCTCCAATAATCATATTTGTCATCTACACAGGTGAAGATGTCACTGACGTATCAAGGTGCATTAATTAGGGCTTCGTTAAACAATTCGAAGTCAGTATTCTTAGTTTGCCTAAATGTTATGGTCTTAGGCTTATGCTTGCAAGCTTTATCAGTCAGTTCTCCATAAATCAAACAGTGGTCGCTTATTTCGGGATGATACACTCCGCATCTTGTAAACATCTATAGGGTGTTGGTGAGCAACACGTCCAAGAGCGTTTGGGAATACGTTGTAACTCTGGTAGGCTCAGTTAGTAGGCATGTCAGGTTGTATAATTGCTCCAGATCTCTCAGCATCTTCCCCTTACCTCGGTTAGGAGTAAGTCGATCCATGTTCAAGTCAACTAGAATAACTATGCACTGCTTTTGAAGACATGCCCATTGACAAATGTCATTCATTTCGTCCCCAACGTTTTGTTGATAGTTTGTACCCCTGGGGTCATTATTCTTTCTGGATTGTTTAGGCGGTCTATCAAGCGCTAGGAACAGTATTTCTCTCTTACCAGTATTGCATTCTACCGCTATAGCTTTCAGCATAGTTAATCTATGCTTTCAGCGTCTTGTAGGCTTCTGGCAGTTTCAGTTTTTTAGAGAGTATGGCTGTAGAAAAGTAGGCGATAAGCCTGCCTCCTCCTTTGGCTCTGTCTTTGCGATAAAGCCGGTATCCTTGTAGACTGAACTGGTCGTCCGGATACGAGCGATCAATTTTAGTTTCCGATACAATAAATATATGCGCTTTCAGTTTATCGTTCAGTAATTTTAGTTCTTTGAACTTGTTTTGTATGGTATTAATATTCAGATGTGCAACAAAAGCGCCGCTTGGATTGTTTTTCCTTTCTTCCAGAATCGAGCTCACCTGGGAATTCGGAAGGTTTTTACACACCAAATGCAAATATGGCGTCCAATTTGAATTGCCATTGTTCTGGACTGAGGAGCCTCTCACACATGTAATAATCCTTTTGTATTTCCACGTGAAGACGAGGTTAGTGAGTCCAGAACAATGGCAATTCAAATTGGACGCCGTATTTGCATTCGGTGTATTAACATAGTCATGCATTTTCAGAGTAGCTCGCTTCCATCGTGATGTTAGTTGCAGTTGTTAGCATCTGTTTGAAACGGGTAATCCGTTCGCGAAGAGAAGACTCTACGATAAGCAAGTCCAATCAATATAAGGATAATCCAAGTAGTACTTGAAGGCAGCCTTGGTTAAACCTAGGCATTTGGCATGCACCCATGAATTACAATCGGCACACAGCGGGGAATCTTGATTCGATCGAACGTTCTTGCTGCACTGCTTGCAGGGATATTTCGGTTGTTTCGGTTGTTTCATGCTGTTGCTCGGTCCAGGGTTTGTTTGAACGTCTCCCGCGTTAATGATGCGTTGAAGTTGAAAAGTACTATTCCCGTTCGCTGTGTATTGAACCCTCGAATTTAAAGATGCTTTTCCGCGGCCACAGCTTGATGCTGCCTGATGTTTTTCAAAGTTTCGGCTACTTGTCTCGCCTCCCATCTCACAACAGAACAAGGCCCGTAAAATAAAAATGGATCTTCTTCGTAGCAGACGTTCAACAGACCGGTGACGAGCATAGAAGTAGGATGTGAAGGTGTAGTCTGATCGTCCGGGTGAGTGTAGTCCTGAGAAGGACTGTTGTCGGTGGTAGTGACTGACGTTTCGACAACCTGTGCGGAAGTCATCATCGGAGTCAAGTGAATGATTGGTGTCAGTAGAATGTTCTTATTCCAGTTCGTGTGAGATTATCGGTTGGTTTTGCCGTGATGTTATTGGCTGTAAGACAGTCGTGATTTGTCTGTTTCGATCTGTCGGTAAAGTTAAGTCGTTCTTTTTCGGTCGTTTGTGATGTTTATGTCGTGAATGAGTCGTTTGCATGGAGCGGGTAGTTTTTGACATCTGTTTAGGGGAGTCTGTTCTAAGTTAGTAAACCAGCTTTCCAGAGTCAGTCGTTGAAAATAGTCAGTGCTGTAGGTTAGGCATTGCGCAGAGTCCTAGTCAATGTTGTGGTTGGTAAGTCGATGGTGTTTAGCAATGTGATTGCTGACATCACCTTTCCTCGTCGCCCGTCTGTGTTCAGTCAGTCTTGTTGTGGGGTTTCTGCCAGCCTCACCGATGTAGGAGGCTTGGCAGTCGGAACAATTGATCTTATAAATCGTTCC
This sequence comes from Stylophora pistillata, assembly GCF_964205215.1. Classification (NCBI taxonomy): domain Eukaryota; kingdom Metazoa; phylum Cnidaria; class Anthozoa; order Scleractinia; family Pocilloporidae; genus Stylophora; species Stylophora pistillata. The sequence goes on from NC_142532.1 coordinate 17,871,235, forward strand.
CTGTCTGTTCCTCGGTTCGTCTTTGTCTTTAACGTTGGTTAGTAACTGACGTAGTGTGGTGATGGGTTTCTGGGCGACGCGGATATTGAAGGATAGTAAGATGCGCGAGATGTTTTCAGACATGCCTTTTATGAACGGTACGGTTGCTGTAGTCGTAGGGGTTGCGGTGTCGTTTGTTTCGGTAGTGGTAGTGGGTCGGTGAGTGTTTCGTCCGATGAAGTCATTGTTGTACGACGACGTCAGTCACTACCACCGACAACAGTCCTTCTCAGGACTACACTCACCCGGACGATCAGACTACACCTTCACATGTTACCCCCGGGTTCAAACCATTTACTGCATAGAAGTAATAATCAGTCGCAGCATCATTGATTCGCCATGATCCGCCAAGACACAAATCGCTTGCACATCCAAACAAAATCAAAATCAACTCAGCTAAAACTCCCGCTCAGAGACGCCAAGTAGTCTTGCAAAACTGCTTGACAATCTGCAAAGTATACTAGACATTTCTTTAATTAAGGATGCTCTGGCGCTCTAAACCTGGCCTGCTTTCGATGGGAAGGGATTTTTATGAGAACACTCTAAAACACGTCCATACTATTTGCCGTTATTTTTCTGGTAAGATCTTTGTGAGACAGCCAAATAGCTTAGTAAAAAGTCTTTAAATTTGCTCATTGTTGATGGTTGTAATTGGTAAAGTTTAAAAAGAATTGTTTAAAAACTTATTTTTCTGAGGAATCAGTCCTCTAGTGGAGAATGTGGAATTTTTGCCCCAAACTTCTTCAGCGACTCTTCCACATACGCTGTACCATGAATATAGGAGAACGAAAAAAAAAAATGCAGAAAAAGTCTTTAAACTTGCTCGCAAATATTTGTTGCTAGTGCTGATGCAGTGGACTAGAACTGCATGCTGTTCAGGATTACATTAACTTGCATTTTATTATCACTGAAGATACTTTAATTAACTTGGCTTTGATTTAGAGGAAAAGGTTGCAGTAACAATTGATTCCTACAGAGTCCTCTGTTTAATTTTAGTAAAAAGTGCCCCAGTTATAGAGTCTGCAAGACCTGAACCTGGGGACACAGTCTTCATTGGAACCACAGCTAACATAACCTGTAGCATCCGAAGCTCTGATTCATCAAAAGCTGGTTCAGTTTTGAAGAATGGCACAGAGTTAGAGGAGGATAATGATCAACTGAAGTATGAGTATCATCATATAATAGAAAAAGATAAGCCTAGCCTCTTACTTACTAAACTGGAAATTAAGAACATCACAATGGAAGATGCTGGAAACTACACGTGTCGGGCCCATGGATATGGCAGGACGTCATTCAGAACAGTTCTTCTTGAAGTTGGTATGGTAAATTACTCTTATATTTACTTAGTATTTGGTTATAGAGTACCATTTACTCCATTTAGTGAAGAATTATGTGTTAATTTATTTGTACCCCTCATCTTACTGTGCTTCTCTCTCTCTCTCTCTCTGTGTGTGCTTTTGTAGGTTTTTCTCCCCAAAAAACTTCGGTTTTGGTGTTCATTACAGTTTGCAGAATTTCCATTTTTTGAGCATTTGGTGTTTGTCAAAAATACTAATGGGATTTTCAGATTATCCTAATATGTTGTGTTCCATTTTTCCTATATGGGTTCATGTTTTTTTTTTCCATGTGAGTGGCAATTGCATGATCTTGTCACCACTACATCAGATAGATTACGGTTTTGATAAAAGAAGGTACGTTTTTTATTGGGAGGGGTGGGCCGGGGCTTCGGAGGGGAGGGTCATTAGTAAATATTTTACAAACCTGTTTGATACGCAGCCGGCGGAGGGTCCGGAGGGTCATAGCTTTTTTTTTTTTGGCAAGGAAAAAACTACTCCATGTCGGTTAGTTGACTTTTAATTATTTGTTACCAAACACGCGAAGTGTATCATGAAACCTAAAAGTTATATATACAAGCAAAGCTGCCAGTCTAAATCAATCTACATCATTTTAAGCAGATGTCGAGATATTATGTCAAAAAACTATCTTGTCCCAACTAACGTAATTGTCTCTCTCGATCCGTGCCCGCTTTCGTCCATATTTTGACGTCGGTAATGTTTCCGCGCGGGGTTCTGGTATAAAATTAGTGTCCGGTTACGATTCGTTACTTGAGCTACTCGGACTTGAACCGACAACTCGATCTACTACATCATTTTGCGAGTCAGTTTCCACCTCGGAAAGTGACGAGATCACTTGTTGCTGTACATTTATGAGTGGGGGCTTCCAAGGTTGTTGACGCCCCATTAAATTGTACAGCAAGCTACCAATGTGCACTTTTATCATTGCGACTTTTTCAGCTTTCTTCCCGTTGAAGGTGATCTTGTGATGGGAAAAGTACAAGGATAGTTCGTCCACCCTCAACGACGACAGCTTATCGGAGTTGCACAGTCCAACCCAGTCAATGCCACTGTACTCCCAGTTCAGCCGTTCCATTCGCTCCAGTTTCAGTCTCCTCTTTCTTTTTCTCCTTGCGCATTTTTGTCTGGGCAAGGTGCTCAACATACTCTGCTACAAGCTTTTCAGGGACAATGTATTTATCCGAAAACATTCTAATAGCCTCACTGTCCCTATTGATTAGTTCACTTTCCTCAAACATTCGCTTAATCTGAGCTCGAGGCTGGAAGTCATCCGGCTCACGGCCATCGGTGGGAGTTGCACCCCAAGAGAGACAATAGAAGTTTGGTAGCCTGCCATAGTCTGGATATGGTCATCGAGTTGGAAGTGGAGCGCTGGTAGTCTCATCCCTCTCGCAAAATTTACATAGTTTGCCACTTCTCTCTTTACACGACATTCGCCTATACTCCATATAAAGCTTATCTTTCTCACAAAATGCTATTTGAGAACTCAGTTTATTCGCCCTTTGGGTTCGGGAACCACCCCAGATCTTCATCTTTCCACTTCTCTGGACTTGTACTTTCACTTGTTCCCACACCCGATGTGCTACCAACAGAGTCAGAGGAGTAACGGGCATCCTTTTTAAAATGGCGAGTCGGCAAACAGCCACAATAGCCACAAGTTGCTCCATCTGACCTCATGAAATCCTGGCATTCTCCACAAGCGTATTTCCCTCTTTCTATTCCTCGCACATCCTTGCCCATTTTCAAGTTTTGACCGTGCAACGCCACGCAATTAACTGCTTTGTGCGCAGACACGGTTATGTCAGCAACACTTCCGGTGAGTTATTTTCACTTCCGTTTATTTTTGTCTTGGAGGGGGTAGGGGGAGGGTCAGATCCTTTTTGTTTAGGCATTTATGAAGGGTCATGCATTAATCCAATCTGGAAAGTGGGATGGTCACGACTTTTTTGGTGAAAAATTTCTAAAATACCCCGGCCCACCCCCCCCCCCCATCAAAAACGTACCTTCCCTAACAGGGATATTTTTGGTTTTGATGGCTTTTCATGTGGTTATTTGGTTTTGATCAAATGTTTTTGCAGTTTTGCAGTTAAACGTTAACTAATACTAAGATTGACTGTATCATACTTGACAATATCTTATTCCTTATTATATATTGTAAATCCAAAACACCTGTTTGCATGGATAATGTCAGGAAATCTGAATTAATCTTTCACAGTTTTCATGCTTTGAAAATACTAGCTATCTTTGATATTGGGAGAAGAATTGAAAATCCCTTAACAGAATATTGGACTGAGTTGACTGGATAGGAAGGAGACAACAACAACAGCAACATTGACTTTATATTTGAAATTGCAGAAATAAAGGCCTTTGTAGCCTGCAGTTGGCAAAGCTATTCTAGGCGGGCTATCTAAACTGACATTGTATAGGCTCTCTCTCTCTCTCTCTCTCTCTCTCTCTCTCTCTCTCTCTCTTTCTCTCTCTCTCTCTAGGCGTAAAGCGCACCACTTTTGTAACCTTTTGTATCTCAAGTAATGACTCGTTGAGGAATGCTGAAAAAGTCGTAATTAAAGCGTGCATGGGTCTATCAGTGTTTCGTTCGTGTTATGTTAAAATTTCAAAAGAACTGACGCATTTTACTATTTTTTATTAACTTTTCAAAAGTGAAATGTAACCTTTGTGGCACCCTTTGGGGTAAGGGTGCATTTTAAAGGGTAATTGGCATATTCCACGGCAATTAATCGATAGATCGATAGCTAAGCAAGAGGTGCCAGTTTGGTAACTTGTGTTTCGACAATATGAAAGAAGTTGTGATGTTTTGATTACAAGGTGTTTATGCTTCAGCGTCAAATGAGAAAAACATTCTCATTGTTGTCTTACACAAATTTATTTGCTTCTTCTTAAATTCTTAAGGCACAGTCATTGTCTTTCTTTGAATTTTTTTATTTCCAAGGACTAATTGTTTGTTTTTATGGCCACCAAATGGTGAATTTCAAATAGGTTTAGCTCAGAGCCATCTAGATGTACTTTTTTTAGCTTGTATGTTTTATTTTCCACGGGGTGTCTTAAGGGAATCCCCTCCTTTGGCATTTGTAAATTACTTGTATGTGTACACTGGAAAAACAAAACTTACAAGCTGAAGATAACTGTTGTTTTGAATTATATTGTAGAGCCATGTCCAGCCGGTTTTTATTGCCCTCCAGGAGAAAGTGGTCGCATTCAATGTCCTCAGGGAACATACCAGCCAAACATTGGCCAGTCATCTGAAGAAGCGTGTAAACCTTGTCCTTTCTTTACTAAATCATCAAAGAATCTAGGTGGTGTTCGACCAATTTTAGATGAAGCCGACTGTCCGGAAAAAAGCCCAGGTAAAGGTACTGGCTCTGCAAACCAATGTTAGAGAGAATAATTTGCCCTACTTTCTTTTCTCTGTCTCAAGAGAGAGCCCGCAACCTCCTCAAACATTCAGATAAAAAACTGAAACTATAACCTCTCCCTTTGTATCTCATGACTTGAAGTTCATATATATATATATATTTTTTTTGACTTGTGTAATTTGAATTACTCATTTTCTCTTCCATTTTTTGACCAGAGACTCCAACATCAACAGATGTCACCAAGATTGTCATAGGGACGGCTTCTGGTGTGGTTATCATCATAGTTGTGGTTTTTCTATTGTTATTTATCGCAAAAAAGAAGCGTTTGCTGTGGTTCTCTTCCTTAGGACACAGACATGATCCAGAGTGTTACACGTGCCAGCCAATGTTTAATGGAGATACAGAGAATGCTGAAGGTGCTGAGGTTTTTAAAAAATCACCAGAAATAGGTATTTAATCAGTAACATTTATTTTGCAATGTTTATTACAACAAATTATCTTACTCATACCCAGCTGATAATTTATCATCTGGAGGAATTTTAATACTGATTAAAAAATGCTATTTGTATAGGTAATCACATGATTTTGAGTGCAATTTGGAATATATAAACATGAGTAAATTTTTTCAAAGATTAACAAAATTGCATGAGCTTGAAGGGCGAGTGCAATTTGTGGTCTCTGAAAAAATTTACAAGTGCTTATTTATTCCAAATTGCATGAGAGAAATCATGTTATTATGTATTAATAATATACATGAAAAAAATACAAGGTAGCTTATCATAATTATGCAAAAGACAAGCGCACATCATGTGCATAAATAATTTATTCAAACCCTACAAGTGACATTGTGCATTCGGTCAAAACAACTGTGTACGATCAAAACAATAACTAAAATGAAATTTTCACATCTTTGAGGCACGAAAAAGTTAAAAGTCCAGCCAAACAGTTCAAGGAATTGTTCAGTGGGTTTGGTAATGCTGTGAGTTTGTTTGATTATTGACCAATCAGAATGTCTGGTTTGTTACTTTCTTTGCACTGAATTAACCCTCTTCTGCACTGAATTAACTTTTTTCTGCACTGAATTACCTGAAAACTGCATTTATCTTAACCAATCAGAACTGAGTAGTTTTTTCATGTATATTATTAAGTCTGTTAAAAATTATGTAACCCCAGCCCCCTTTCAGGTATTTAAACACTGAAGTAAATTTGAAAAAGTATAGATTATGTTGTTATGTTGGTCATTTAGTTCTCTAGTATCTAGTTGGTATGTAAACCTCCCCTCCCTTTTCAGCTGGGCGACCCTAAAAGCCGGAACGGTGCAATGGCAGAAAATGACCCCAAATCCTAAAACATGGAACGGCGGAAAATGACCCCAAATCCTGAAACACTGAATGGCGGAAGATGACCCCAATTCCTAAAACACTGAACGGCAGAAAATCACCCCAAATCCTAGAGTGTGGAACGGCAGAGAATCACCCCAAATCCTAAAACATGGGACCGTGGAAAATGACCCCAAATCCTAAAACATGGGACGGTGGAAAATGACCCCAAATCCTAAAATGGGGAATGGCGGAAAATGACCCCAAATTCTAAAAGACAGAAGGATGGAAAATCACCCCAAATTCTAAAACACAGAACAGATGTCAGCGCATGTTATACGAAATTTTGTTCAAAGACACTCAAGCGCTTGGCTCATTCATCCCCACGACGATAATGCACGTGACTAAAATTAAGTGTTATCAATTTGTTTTCTTTTTCTGAGAGGTACGAATGATAATGAACCATTCTACATGAAAGATAGCTGCGTTTTTGCGTTGTAAACCTGTTTAGTTACCTTTTATTATGCTAAATTTGTCATGAGTTTTAGTCGCAGCATAAAAAGTTGCATGAAAACTAACTTGACATACCACATTACAATAAACAATTGTGACTTTGATACGGTTTCTGGTCACATCTGCAGGGATTTAATGAAACAAAAATATCTCAAATGCTTGTAAGTGTGAGGACATCACAGGAACGTTTTCAGGCTTCTCAAAATATAACATTGTTCAGCCCCAGCCCCAAGCTTAGACTAGCGTGAGAGCAAGCTCTCGTTACAGGCCCTTCAATACGAGCGTTACTTCATCCACGAATAAGTTTTGGGCCTTGAGTAACACCAGGCGAAGAGAGGTTTGCGGGGGGTCGCACGCGTGGGAATTTCTCATGGTGTGAAAAGACAAAGAATTACACTTCCCTTTCAGGAAGGGAAATTTAAACGCCATAGAGTTGACGATTTGCAATTTGTTGAGGAACAGAAGAAATCCACTAAATGAATTGGTAAAATAGCCTTTTTTTTGTCCAGAAAGTTTATTTCTTCCGCTGATATGTAAGCTGTAAATTTCATACTAGGATGGTGGTGTTTGTGGACACCTTGTCACGAAGAAATTCTTCAAATTCTTCCTAACGGTTTCTTTCTGCTAACTTTCCAACGCGCATGACCCCATGCAAACCTCTCTTCACCTAGTGTTACTCAAGACCTAAAAGTTATTCGTGGACAAAGAAACGCTCGTATTTGAAGGGCTTGTAACGAGGGCTTGCTCTCACGCTAGTCTAAGTTTGGAGCTGGGGCTGAACGTCGTTATATTTCGAAAAGCCTGAAAACGTTCCTGTGATGTTCTCACACTTACAAGTATATGAGATATTATTGTTTCATTAAATCAATGCAGACGTGACCAGGAAACGTGTGTTACAATTGTGTATTGTATTGTGGTATGTCAAGTTAGTTTTCACATGCTTTGTACAAAATTCATACAAGATGCCCTGACATCCGTTCCATGTTTTAGAATTTGGGGTCATTTTCTGTCATCCCGTGTTTTAGAATTTGAGGTCATTTCCCGCCGTTCCGTGTTTTAGGATTTGGGGTCATTTTCCGCCATTCCTCCATTTCACCGTTCCAGCTTTTAGGGTACTTTGCCCTTTCAGTTACTGACATTCTGCATGCTTTTTTCCTGAATTCAGCCTTCAATGCAAATTTGTCTCCCTTAAGTTCAATTTGTTAACTTGAATCATATTCATTTTGCCTTGCAAAATTTATGTCACAATTACCTGGGTTGCTGCATTATTAAATTTTTTTTTCATTTTTACCTATTTTTTTCATTTTGTATTTTCACTTTGAATTCACTTCTTCCTTTGTGATTGCATCAGTTATAAAATAAAAAGGCTGTGGTTTAAGCATGTGTTGTGCATTTGTCAAAAACATGGTTGGAACTTGACAACTGGTTTGACTTTTTTCAGATTATGAAGCAAAGCATGATGTGTTTATATGCTACTGTTACAAAGATGTTGACTGGGTGAAGGAACTTCATGCCGAGCTCGAAAAACGAGGTTTTGCGTGCTGTATTGACTTTAAGACCTTCACTATTGGGATACCAATAATGCAAAACATAACTGAAGCAATTTGCTTCAGTAAAAAAACAATTGCAGTACTTTCTCCAGACTTCATTAAGAGTGATTGGTGTAAACATGAGCTACAAAAGGCACTTTCCAGGGTGCGATATCATCAGGTTGTACCAGTTATGTATAAGAATTGTGAAATACCCTTTGCTCTTCAAGACACAACCTACCTGGATTGGCAAAACTGCAATGTGAAACCTTACTTCTGGGAACAGCTTGAAAAGGCTTTAAGGAAGCCAAATGGTGAGTCTTACAAAAGCAGGCAACCTCAAAATGGAAATCAAACCTCTTAAGTCTCTGCCCATGTATGGATCATGGCAGAGCCAGGTGAAAACCGGTGGGACTTTTATGTACATGGCATATGTTACGAAACTTAAACTTTAGTGCCCTATGTCAACTTACAAAGTTGAAGTTTTGCTTAAATCATGTCGTCTGCGTATAGATAGGGATTTTGCACCTTCTCCCTTATTCAACAGAGAAGGAGAGGCAAGTTTCCTTACTCAGTAATTTCTTTGGAGATTAAGGTTTATAAGACATTTTTTGAGAAAATAAGCTTCTTTAAAGGGGAGCTTTCTTAGAGGTTCATATGCATTAAATTTCTTAAAGAAATATTGAATAGTTTTTGAGGGTCCCCTATACTTTTATGAGAAGTAGGATTGGGTATTTTTTTTTCTCATGAATTGTGACATGATTTTTCCTGAATCATTACTCATGATTGAAGATGGTAAGATCTTCTCATGTCCACATGGACAAACGTAAATTTTTAGTTCAAAGTGACTCGCGAATAAAGAGCTAAATTAATCGAGAAGCATTTTATTTTGCTTCAACCTACCCCCTCTGGGTAACCCACAGGGGTTTGGGGGAAATTGAAGCTTGCCTGGGTGGGGTTGGGAAGTTTCAACCTGTGGAATACACAAGGAGTTTAATGGTGAAGAGTCTGTTTTTTGTGAGCAAATGGTTTAGAAGAAAATTTTCACTTGTAAAATGATACTTGTATGCAAAAAAACCAAGAAGAAAATTTTCACTTGTAAAATGATGCTTGCATGCAGAATAACCAAACAGCAGCACCAGAATCTTTGCTAAATTCTACAAATTTCATTGATCACTTAAACAATCATTCAATATGTGCTTTGGTGGGGATTTTTTAACACAATTTTTGCCTGGGGGGAGTGGTGATTTGGACAAACCATTCTTGAAAAGTTCAAATGCCCAGGGCCTTACCTGTGGGGGAAGGGGGTCTGTTGAAGCTTTGAGTTGTTCATGCTACTCTCAGCAGGGAAAGATTGTTATTATCAATAGTATGAGTCAATTTAAACTATTAAAGAATTTGTTTATTATATAAACTGTAGTGTTTCACAAGGATTTCCATTCTTGGGAAAAGCTGTAACTGTACATAATAATTTTTTATGTGTTTGATATCATCAATCAGTGCCTTTTGCGCCACTCTGTCAGGTTGATGAATGAATGGCAAAGTGTTCTCAAATCCGGATCCAAGGTTGTCAAATTTTCTTGTTACCAAAGGCCTTTAGTGTCTATATGATAAACTAAATAATGCATGGTCGCTTGTAGATAAAGAATTTCTTTTCTTGGGTTCAAGTTAAAATCTCAAAGAGAAACTCCATGCACCCATGTATTATTCTCTATTTATTTATTACCAATTAAGGTTTAATTTATTGGCTCAAACAGTTGATGAAGGGGATTTTCAAGATGTACAGTCTCATTCTAATCAAATTTTATCCTTTCACTCCCAAGAACAAAAAAGACATTCTGCTATAAGAACTATACAGTAGTTCCCTGTTAACTCAAACTCCGTTCACTCAAACCCCCTGGTAACTCAAACAAGATGCCCTTTCCTTTCACCACGTTTCTTATACTATCAGCCAACTCAAACCTCTTCTAACTTCAACCATTTTTGTTTCCCTCAAGGGAGTCCTTAGGTTAGCATGGGTTCTACTGTGGTGTCAAATCATAAACTTATGTATCTGTTGTCTGGGACATGTGTATCAGATTGTTCACTGAGGTGATCACCGTATATCTTTACTTGACAGTTTCTTTGATTGTAAGAATTTTTATTCTGAGTAAGAGTGAAAGGGTCAGTGAATGTACTACCAAGTGCTTTTTAATTGGGCTTAATGGAACCTAGATTTAACAAAGTGCCGAGGGACTAAGGAAATTCGTTCATTATATCAACGGAGGTAATGTGGCATACATTTTACTGTAACTTTAGCTGGGCTGAAAGTGAAGTATTGTTCGTTATACTGAGGACTTCGTTTTATAGAGGTTTGTTAGATCAAGGTTCCACTGCCTTAGGAAACAGTTCAGTTTTCTCCTCAAATCTGAATGATTCCCAAGTTTTATGTTTTGAGATGAGGTGACTGGATTTTCTTCAAAAGGTGATTTACACAATTAAATACCATCTGTGGTGAAGTCACTGTTTACAATTGCAAAAAGTGATACACTGATTTAAATGGAGGGGATGAATTTTTTTGGTTTTTGAAGCTCACTTCTCCTTTAAATTATGTTTATGTATAGTAGTTGGTAATTTTTAGGAGACACTGCATATTTCTTCATGTTTTTGTCAGTCTTCTGGGACCTGGTCATACCCAGAAACTAGAAAATAATTCCAAAGTATTAGAACCGACTTACAGGCATAGAAACTTTGGTCCATTTATTTTTTTGTTCAAGGAGCTTGTTTTGTCTTCAATGTAGGTTGGATTTTCATGTCAGTCCCCTTTCTTGACAACTGTAACTTAATTTAGTCTCAGCTTTTGATCAACAGCTCCAATGACAATGGTTGCATAAAACTATAACATAGCTGATTTTAGCTTTGTCCTCATTAACTATCAAGTGATAGAAATTACAAGCTGATAATTTTTCATAAAGTAAAAGTACACATTTACAGAGTAAATGAAATGTTTTCAGAACTTTTTTTAAAAAAGAAAGATTACAAGAAGAAAGTTTAATTGTTTTAGTCTTTAGACTATCATAATATGCAGATACTTTGCAATTCATAAGACAAATAATTATGTATTTAAAGAAATCTGATTTTTTTGGTAACATTATAAAAAAAAAATTAATGGTGGTCCTTTCAACTTGACAAGATATAAAATATAACTACAGTTTATTGGATTATTAGTTCTAAATTTCTCTTCATAATAGCTGAATTTGGCCCTTATCAATTATCAAACAATCAATATCAGCTGATAATCTAATTTTTAGACAGTACTGTTAATATTAACTTTTATAACATGAAATTTTATAGCTAACTTTTTTACTAGAAAAAAAAAGGGGTTATAACAAAAAAATTAAAATTACTGGGCCTACAAAGTTGTAGCTATCTTTGGTGTATGTAACAAATTAAAGGTCAAAGTTAAAATAAAGCCATTTTCTTTGCTTTCAGTCTCATTAGGGTTCACATGTACCCATCTAGGGTGGATGGGAAGGGTGCGGGCACTCCCGTGTTAACTATCATATTTCCTCCAATAAGGGCCCTCAATCTAATATGCACCCTTTTGCAAACAAACACCCAACCCACAGTCCCTAGTGTCAAACAAGTACTCTTAAATAACTCCCTTCCCCTCATTTTCTGAAATGCTTGGAACACCAGTTTTTATTGCCATTTGGTCTCAATTTATAACCCTGTAACCCTTTAACTCCCACAAGTAATAAACCTGTAGTAATCCATTAATAGCCATACATTAGCCAGCAATCAGGTAATGAGAATACTCAAACTTAACAAGTACAAGTTATCTTGATCTAATGCCAAATTGTTCTAACTAATTTACAAGGAAATGTGTCACCAGTAGAGGGGAGAATGAACAATCAGATCTTGGGAGTTTATGATTAAGCTTAAACTACAAAGGAACTATTACACTGAGGAGAATAGTATCTTTTCTGTCTGTGACTTCCATTTACTTTTCCACCTCCGTATCATTATACACATCATCGTCGATGTGTATAATGTTAAAGTTTCTGTCTTTCTTTTAAAAATTTCGCAAAAATAAAGTTAAAAGTTTGTTAAAAGGAAAACTTGATAAGTGCACCACTTGACTGAGCCCCCTCCTCTAATAAGTGCCACCCCCAGCTCTTCACTGAAATTGTAATTAGTGTGTAGGCACAAATTATAGGAAATATAATAAATGTCGCTGGTTGTTATTTCTGTATTCTCATTACTTGTCTTTGCCTTTGTGTATTAATATTGTAGGGAGAAATTACTTCCTGGTCGTTCTTGGAGGTCAACCCTATTCACACCCTGACATCAGCTTGTACGTTATTCAGACTGTTCTCTACACATTCCCCATGAGACTAACAAGAAGAATTTGTTGAACAATCAAGAGGGTTTCATTAATTTAATGGCAATCATTTCGTTTATTCCTGTGACCCGGATGTTTCTCGTAGCTTCACAACCCATTAGGCTTAATGTTTTATGGTTAAACTGTTGTTTAACCCTTTAAACCCTAACAAATTCTCCATACTGTTCTCTATACATTTCCTAAGGTGCTGACAAGGAGAATTTGTTTGACCATCGAAATAATTTTTACTTGGTGATCATTTCCTTTACTCTTGTGACCTTAATGTTTGATTCAGGGGTGACGTTGTAAGGAGAAATTAGATACTAGTCACTCTTTGGGGTTAAAATGTTCAAAAGTATGGCAGAAAATGTGTAATTATTAATTATTCACAAGACTAACCTTTTAATCATGCACGTAACTCGACTAGGGGGAAAAAAAAAAGGAACCAACTGAACACAACGACATAAAAAATAATTTGAACTTTAACCTTTCACCCACGAGAGTGACCAGCATCACTCCTGAATCACAAAGACAGGTCAGGAGAATAAAGGAAACGATCACCAACTAAATAAACTTTGATTGCTAAACAAATTCTCCTTGTCAGCACCTTAGGAAATGTATAGAGAACTGTATGGAGAATATCCAGACTGATGCTAGGATGTAAAGGGCTAATAATAGCAAAATTTGAAAAAGATAACCCTAGAGAAAAGCATGCTTACAACTGACAGTATGTATTAATTTTTTTGTGCCTAGGTATAATATTTTTGTGCCTCTGCATATTCATGTGCTTGTCAGTATTTTAAGCCTTGTTCATTGGCCTCTTTGCCCAGCCATTTTCACAGCAAGACCAAAGGTATGAAATCCACCCATGCATGGTTGCAGTACACACTTAAAAGTTGACTTGCACTAAAGAAGTAAGATAAAGCCCAAAATCAAACTGTTTCCTTTATTGAGCACCTCTTACTTTGAATACATTTACTTAATGATATGAACATCAAATTGTTCAAATTAAACTATTTTCCTTGTTTAAACGCCATGATTTAGAGAAACTGTAAGGAGTATTGACACTTAAATCGTTACTTCTGAAAATCCATGTAAATAAAAAACACTCAAATACACGGTTCACACAAGTTACATTGGCATTGGTATTTTTTGGATGAATCCAATGCATCATTTTGTAGAAAAAGAAATTGTTCAATTGAAAAATTTTTGTGTCTACTGAAAGAAAGTTCATTTAGAAGAATCATCAGGGTTGTCCTTAAGCACCAGCTGCTAGCAAAATTAGCCAGATGAAAAAGCGGCTACCGCTGGCTGGATTTTTGGCCAGCGATTGCTTGGTAGCTTAAAGCACAACAGGCACTTCTGAAGTTACACACTTACAATTGTTTGCCACCTTTGAGCCTCCTCTCTTGAAATTTCTGCTGGCAGCTTAATTTCTCAGCTACAACCCTGAATCATGCAATCTTTTGGGCAAACTTTCTTGTGCACTTCACTAGTGAGCAATGCAAACTTTCTTGCACAAACTAACATTGAGCTTTAATATCTGAGAGACACTAGATACAGTCAACAAGATGATGGTAATGAAAGGTTCTTGTCACAATTTAATAACTTAATAGGTGATATAAGATAATACAGCTACATGAAGTCTGCAGGGTTAATCAAGCATTCATTTCTCAGTCAGTACCATCATCTACTAAATCACATGGCAACTACCTTTTTTTAAAGGGGGGGGGGGGGTAGGGTTTGAGGTCAGCAAATTAAACCAAACATTGTAAGCTGTAAATCTTAACAGTTCCCTTTCCTGTCAAGAAATCTGGTACATGGAGGCCTAAAACAGCCCAAGCACCTCTTCTGTCACTGGGTCCAAGTCTATATCATAGAAGCAAGGTCTTGTGGGTAAGCCTGGCATAGTGCTCATCTGCAGTGTTCATAAAAAAATTACAAAAATAATGTTTTTTTTTTTTGCTAAGCTGGAATGCTATATTAAAGGTAATGGGGTGTTTTTTTTTTTGCTTATTATCTTCACAAGAAAACTGTCTGCTTAGTTAGGGATGGAAATTTTTGGTTCTGCCTCTCAATACTACAAAACAGACACAAAACTTCCTGTAAATGCAGTAGCCTGAAATACAGGCTACTGGCTTTGTACTTGTCACGCAACACACACCCTGTGAGCATGTTGTGTGATGAGCCCAAATAGCAAGAGGGAAGGAAAGAAGGAAACCAAATACATAAAAAATACATACAGTGCCAACCAATGGATACAGAAACCCTGCTCCAACACTTGCTCGAACATCACGAATAGGAAGGACAAAACCTACACAAAGGAAAACATTTATAAGAGATTCAATTATTGAAAGCATGCAAGGAAGTTGAAGTATGCTTTGTGAGCAGATTGCCTTCTTGATGGTGACAGTTTGTGATGTAGCTAGAAAAATTTGATCAAAACATTTGACAAGGGTATGTACTATTTCAAAAATGAGTGTGAGGGTCTCATCAGGGTTTCAAAACACAAGAAAACTGATGAAAGCAGGCCACAGGCTTTACCAAACTCAAGGGTTTGTGGATAGTGTCATTCCAGTGTTTCATCATGGTTTCAAACCACATGCATGTGACAAAAGTGGTGTGTCTTAATTAGTTGGATAATCACCCTATGAATAATTATAAATAAGTGAGAATTATTTCTGGATAAAACTACAGGGGTTGTGTAAGGGTTTCCTTGCTGCACTCTTGATACACAGGTCCAGGTTTGAGCTCCAGCTGGGTTATTTGGTTGTGTTTTTTGGGTGAGACATGTAACTTTCACCATTCAGGAGTGTAAATTGCAAAACAGCACAACTGTCTGGAAAACTTATCATACCCCTGTGGTAGCCTGTAAAGGAGAAGTGTTCAGTACAGCAAGAGTAAAAATTCTTATGGTCACTTCCCTCTAATGGCCCAATGGGAGCAGACTATCTCTCTCTTCCTCCTCACCCCTCCACCCCTCTCCATCAATAGGAGAGGAAAAAGAGACATCTTGGATGGGTTACAAGAGGACAGATACTGGGAACAAAGCTGGCCGGGGATTAACCCTAACTCTAATCCTAACCTTACGCATCTTATGCAGATATCCCAAGGTAAGCTAACAGCCTAAAGCAGCCTGAATTCAGGTATACCAGAAGTGCGAGACATTTGGAATTTTACACACCTTTGGGACATCCTTTCAACTCGGGTTCATGAGAGAGTGACAAGTGAGTCTTGGCCATGCATATTGGCAAGTCATTAAAGCCCTGTAAAAAAAATATAATAATAATCAACCAAAGGACAACAAAGTTATCACCTGTGTACAATTTAGAAAAGGGGTTTCAGAAGGGACTCTGTCAATTAATTCAAAGAGCATTTTCCCAGATACAAAGGCAGGATATGGTTAAAGTTGGTCAAGAAATCCAGGTAACTCTTTTGCATCCTTGATCATCCTCATTTTTAAAATTCATTCTCAGTTCTGTGATGCTTTTCTACCCTATAGAAACAATTATATTAACCCTTTAACTCCCAGAAGTGATTAACATGTAACTTCTCCCTATAATATCCATACATTATCCAGCAAACAGGTAATGAGAATACTTAAACTTATTAGGTAGATGAATCTTGATCTACGACCAAATTCTCTTAACTACCCATAGTTTATAAAGAAATGAGCAGCAACTATAGGAGAGAATCAAGAATCAGATCTTGGGAGTTAAAAGGCTAAAGTTTTATCCCTATTCAGTGTCAATTTTTTTAAGATGAACTCAAAAAATGAACCCAAAACATCCAAACATGCTCCTTTCCCCATTCAAAGAGCAAATTCCGGCACCATTAAGCTCCACCCAACAACCACTGGGGTTGCTCCATTTCAGGGAAAACATAATTAGGCTGCCTGTATAGTCTACATTTCCTTATGGAGAAATGGTAAGATACATTTACTTCCCAAAAATATATGTTGCATTTTCTAGAACAACAGACAGATCAAAATATCACCTGCTTTTTGTAGCGTTCCACCTTCTTCTGAGCTTCAGGCAACAACTCAATGTCATCTGCGCCATAAATCTTCTGGGCAATTATTCTCATTTTATCTTCAATCGGCAACTACAGAATTACATGAATAAAGGTTACATTAATAAAGGCTACTTACTATTTTACTTAAAATTACTTATGCACAAGGCAAAACCCCAACAAGATTGGACTCACTACCAACATGTGGCTATATCTACTGTAGTTGACATGGTTTCAGGCCTTATCAAAGCCTTAATTTTCAACTAAGGATTAAATTTCTTCCTGCAATTTTTTTCAGTGGCAAGTTCACTTGTAAAGGGTCAGTTATATGCTGATTATTCACAGATTGATGATCATAGATATGCAATTCATGAATGCTTTTTTGGCAAACAATAACTGATTTTTAAAAGGGAAAATGGTGTAGTTGAAATCTGCATAGCTTACATACCTGCAAGTCATACAGGAACTTGAAGTCAACAGGTTCCTCAACTGCTCTAAGAACTGCATCAGCCAAACACATGGCACCCTTACCTACAGATCAACAGCTTCATTTAGCACAAAACACTTGTCAATGGGATGCATGAAAGCAAGCAAGAAAGAAAAATTTCCCAACATTTCCAGAAAAATGTTAAAATATTTTAATTCTCCCAACACATTTGACCAAATTAAAAATATATATCTAGAAATAACTTTAAATCTTTAACCCTAAAGATTGACTAGCAGCTATACTTTCTCCTTACAGTATCACCCCTGAATCACACACTAAGGTCACAAGAATAAAGGAAATGATCACAAACTGGAAAAGCTCTTGATTGTTAAGCAAATTCTCCTTGTCAGCACCTTAGGAAATGTGTAAGGAACAGTATGGAGAATATGACTAAGGAGATTAGGGTGTTAAGGGTTTATGTTGATACCTCCATCTGCCCAGTGAGTGCACTCTACAGCATCATAAGCTCCTGCCTCCTTGGCAAGCTGTATGACCAAGGAAATCTCTGCATCAGTGTCACTCCTGACAAACAAACATGATAGTACAACTCTAAGAAGTCTGAAAACTTTAATGCCCCTGAGGACAGCAAAACTTGCTTTTGTACTGGGACCTTGACACTACTTACGGGAATCTGTTCACAGCCACAATTGCATGGACTCCAAAAAATCGTGCATTCTCAATTTGTTTGGCAAGGTTCACCATTCCACTCTTGACAAGATCAAAGTTCTGTTTAGAAAAAATGTGAAATTACAACATCAGCAAATCCTGCAATTATAATAGAAACTGTCAACAGTTAGAATAGAAATTTTGAAAGCTTGATACAACGTCCCTCAACTTGAATTAGTTCAGTTCCAAAAAATTAAAACAGCTCTAATTTTAGCAGGGTCTGTTGTATTATTCAACATTAGAGCAGTATCTGATTCAAAGCATGAGCAAGAGTATTCGAGGAACAAGTTTAAGAGGTGAGTAAGGCTGAGAGCAGACTAATTAACCCAATTACAACCTACACATATCAGACAAATGCTACTCTGACAAAATCCCAGGGTGGAATTTCTCTTATTTAGGTCTTAACTAGAGCATGAGTGGAGAGGCACTCAGAACAGCCCTCACTTTAAAATCTCTGTACCCCTCTAAGAATGACCAACATCTATTTTCTCCTAACAGTATTACAGCTGAATCATTCATTGAGTTCACAAGAATAAAGGAATGACCACCAACCTAAGAAACTTTGATTGTTAAACAAATTCTCCTTGTTAATATTAAAGGAAATGTTCAAAGAAGAGAATGGAGAAAATGGACATTGAAGTTAGGGTGTGGTGAGTTAATAAGACTTACCTCAGTGGTGTACTCGGAAGGGAGAGGTTTCCCTGCTACGACCTTTGGAATAAAGAGAAAAAAGTCAGACAGTACACTCCGTAACTGTTACAAAGAGAGAAAAACTGCAGTTTAAGGACTAACAAAAATAGGACTGATTTTTAAGAGCATAGCTCATTCTCTGACTTGGCCAGCACTTCATTTGGGTCACACAACAAGGTGCTACCCTGAAGTGGGGAAAGGGAAGCAAAAACTGATAAGTAATCACAACTCTAAAATCTCACTTTGCCTTGAGAATTCACTCACCTTTGGTCCTCCACCGTGCATCTTCAGAGCCCTGACAGTTCCAACAATGATGGCACAGTGGGGAGTTAGACCTGGAAAATATAAAATTCAGAATAATATTATTAACCCTTTAACTTCCAATATCTGATTGCTAATTCTCCCCTCAAACTGCTACACATTTCCTTGTAAATAAGTTACAAGAATTTGTTGGTAGATCAAGATAACAACTTCTACCTGATAAGTTTGGGTATTCCAATCACCTGTTTGTTGGAGAATGTATGGATATTTTAGAAAGAAGTTACACGTTAACCACTTTCGGGAGTTAAATGGGTAATAATTATCTCAAGGACTGCATGGGTGGCATGAAAATAGAGACAATTCAAATCAAGTGACTGAAGTGATCAGGGACAGCATTCAGTTTTGCTTTACTTTTCTTCATTATTAGTCCAATGTCCAAATTAATCACAAGCCAATGTAAAAACCATTTTTACTCTTTTGGTTCCTTGTGATTCTTCTCTGTGTTCTGATTTGCTACAATGATCACTGGAGTTTTTTTTCTGTGACTTTTAAACAAAATGCCCTCTAACACAAAATTAGAATTGTAACCGTAGTCTGGTAGGATTAGAGATTAGTTAAGTTTTTTCTGAAGCATCTCATTGGACCAGCATTGTAACTCCTCAAATCTGATTGGCTAATCATGCTCTCAAAACCAATCAACCTTGGTTCGGAATTGTTTCTATACCATTCAAACAAAGGTGGAAAAAAAGCAAACCATGATAAACAAAGTATATTATGATAAAAAAAGTATATTATGCTATTTACCAGCCTAAATTGGTTTATATGGGAAAAACCATGCCCTTAATTTCAAGTATCACCCTAAGTCTTCAGCTTTAGGCCATACTCAAGACCTCTGGTACAGTTTCTTCTTCTCCTACTGACCCGGGCATCCTTAAAAATAACATATAAAAGTTTTTGTAAATTTTAGACCTTACCACTATATCTGCATTTGATGTTAAAGAATTTCTCCATGCCAATGTCTGCACCAAAACCACTCTCTGTGACTACAATAAGAAAGAAGAAAATTACATGGAAAGATTTTTGCACAATTTTGTCAAACAATCCTCACATTATGGGAGTTAATTGCTACACAAATAAACATCATCAACACTATTTAATTACTAACAAACAAATCCATTTGGTCCAACCAACTTCAAAGCAATTCTGTCAGCTAGAATGGATGAATTTCCATGAGCAATGTTTGCAAAGGGCCCGGCATGCACAAAGACAGGAGTGCCCTGAAAAAAAGAAATGATAACAAGACAGTATCTATAGACAGTATTTATATACAGTATTTATAGAGCGCTAATTCCCAATAGTCCAATAACACAGTAAGAAAAACATTCTACCACTATAAATTGCTACACTCAAATTCAGCAAAGGTACAATTATCATTGTACCATAGTGAGACTAAAATTGGTGGTTTGGTTGTTGCACAGCTTTGTTTTAGGCCTGTCTTTTCATTTATCTCAATTTCAGAGAAATCTTAGACAACAAGCACACAGCTACAGGCACTTCATGCAAACTGTGCCATGCGAGATCTAAACCCTTTCTTCCCAAATAATCAGTTTTCACCTTTTTTCTGAATATTGCTTGTAGTCTACAGACATTTTACCTCATACATCATAATGCGCTAAACACTAGAAACAATGGAAAAACAACAAAGCTACCGAGCGTCAAATTGGCTTTAGAGCACCATTATGATAGTTTTTTTTTTTTTTCCAGGTACCTCAATTTAACTCATTGCCTTGATGTTTAGGGAACATTAACTCTCCAACCAGAGTTTTATTTAGGAAAGCCCTGGACAATTATTACATGTGATTTCAATCGCAGTTTTTGCAGTTTTTAGCTTACTACTGTCTTTTTGGTGCATAATTTATGTTCTATCTTATATATATTTTAATAATTTCATTTTTCTTAGTTTTTAATTCTTAATCAAAAGGACCCCACTTACAATACTTTTGTATTGAAGGGATAACTGGATAAACATTCGGATTATTATGATTATTTTTACCTCCAATGTCTGCATCAGGTTTGGTTTGATTGTATCTTTCATAAGAACAGTCAGTGCTCCACCAACTCCCTAGAATAGCGGAGGGAAAAAAATCAGTCTGAGTGGAGAGGTTCAACAGCTTAGCACATATGCCAGAAAAACATCTTCTTTAGCACAGGCAGTTGAAAGGTTCTCTAGAAAGATTTTAACCTAATGAACCTACCGAGGGACTATTTAAATTCCATTTTCCAATTTCATTTTCGTTACTGAAAAACATATCCATATAACATGCATTTCTTTAATTAAAGACCCAATGGAAAGGAAACTAACAGATATCTAGCACTGTTGCCCAACAGGAAGGGGGTTTACTGAAGAACAAGGCTCCAATATAGGACATATGGGAAGGGGGGCCTCTTATAAACTTAAAGCTAAAGAAGGGCTTTCCATTACATCAGATATGGTTTGTGGCCACCTCATCAGTTTGATCATACTGAAGGAATACAAACTAACTGGGCCAACTGTGGTTTTGATGACAAAATTATACTTACCAGATCATCTGCCGTCACAGGTTCCCCAATCTTGTTACTAGCCACAACAATGCTACCAAGCCTGTGTTGAAGATAGAAAACCTATTCAGTCAAAGCATGGTTGTACAAAATAATGTTTGCAAGAAGTGCAGACAAGTTTAACTAAGGTACACGTTTAAGAAAATATGACATCAGAAGAGAGTGGTATGTTATCACATGATTTCTGTTGATGTATTAGTGAGACTACAAGTATGCCCGCATTGCATGCCTACATGTATGTGATCAACAATGACACTTTGCGGCCTTAGTTCTACCATGTGTTCGGTGTAAGATGGCGACCATTGTTCATTAAATTATTTTTCGGTGCTCACTCGTCACCTCCTGTTTTCCTGTTTTTCTAAGCATTAAATCATGCAACAATTTCTATACGAGATTGCTGGCAAATGAAACACAGGCAGCAACTTGTGAAATTTGACTCAAATAAGCCATACTCCCATGTTTCTTTAATCCTTTCACCCTCAAGAGTGACCAGCATCTAATTTCTCCTTACAATATCACCCTTGAATCGAACAGCAAGGTCACGAGAATAAAGGAAATGATCACCAAATAAAGAAGCTCACAATCATCATACAAATTCTCCTTGCCAGCACCTTAGGATTGTATAGAGAACAGTATGGAGAATATGCACACTGATGTTGGGTTTAAAGAGTTAATGAAAATTAAAAAACAAAACATAGAGGATCATCATCATACCTTTTCCTCATATCGCTCAGATCAGTGGTCAGCGCCAAGATGGCCATAATCTCACTTGCAACAGTAATGTCAAACTGAGTCTACAAAAATTGGTACCACATGGACGAGAAAATTTTGTAAAAGAAACAGCCCCAGATGATAACACAAATATCACACATGAGATATCACGTTAGATAACAATACCTGACGTGTGAAGTTCTTCTCTGTAGCTGACTGACCAATGGTAATCTTTCTGAGAAACCTGTCATTTGTGTCAATCACTGTAGGAGGACAATTTGTCTTAACAACCAACAGGCACATTTGTAAACAATCTTCAGGGGCATAGCCAGGATTTTTCAAAGGGGGGGTCACAGAGGCTACTCACCAGATTGCCATGTCGACCTCCAGGCCGTGCATGTTTTACTGAATGTTACAGTTTTGGGATGAGCAATGAGAGTAAAATGGGCAGGCCAAGATATTGACATGGCATTTTGACCACCTGAATATTGTAGGTTGTTTGCTCAAAAGAAGGCCTACCAAGGGGGGGGGGGGGTCACAGGCACCACAGGACCCCCCTGGCTATGCCCTTGTTCTTAGAAGAGTTTAATTGCAGCAGCAGTATTTGATGCAGTTCTGTCCAATTCACTCACAATAATTGTTCCAATTGATGCTCAAGCACAAGTATAATCAGGATGACTATCTAGAGCATTTTATCGTGAGGGTCAAAAGAAATACCCATTTGTACTTTTGCTCTGTGATTGGTCCAGAAAACTTGCACCATCCTTTCAACCAATCAGCCAAAAAAAATTGTGACTCAATCATATGTGTTTTTCAGCGCTTCAAGCAGTTTCCTTCTTTTTACTTACAGCTCTCATTGGCCAAAGATTATGTACGTAAAAAACCTTTATTCTGATTGATCACTGTGATTACTTGAGTTTTGGTTTTTCAACACTCAACAACCAATTGAAATGATCCCTCATGACCTGGACATCTAGAAAACCCTCCTTAGTCCATATAAAGCTGAGTTTGGGCTGAAACCTGGTTTTCACAAAATCCTCCCAGCCCTATCTATTTTCCTAATTACTTGGGCATTTCAGAAAATCTGGGTGATTTTATGAATAGTTCTTGTTACAAACTAAGTATACATCATGTATATCAAATTGAATGTATTTAGTTTTTCTTCTCTTTTAGGTATCTAAACAATGACAGCTGACAATAACAAATAAAACATATCACCATCTTTCTTCTTCTGTTTACAAAATGACAGTTTATTTGCAATTGCCTTACCTCGCTGAAAAGTTATGGTGTCTGGGTCGATGCTTAGCCGAGCAAACTTTGAGATCTCCTCAGGCGTCAACTCATTAGGGTCTGTTTTATCAATGCCAAGCCTCTACAAGTATCAAAACAGAATGGTATTAGAACTACAAATATACAAGCATGCAAGTACAATGAAAGATCTCCAACACAAAAGTTAAAACACTTTGCCATTAGCATCAGAGGGCAGGTAGTGTTAGCAAAGGGGGCAGCAACCTCTTCAGTAACAAGGGAGGTATCCATGGCAATCCAAGCTACAGCCCATCCTTTGCACTTGTCAACACATAAGCAAAAAACCATTAAGTAGAACGAATATATACTCAAAAGTAGAGAACGATGTGAGGGAAACAAAGCAGACACAGTATTAATTAAGTAAATTGAACAAAAACATGTGGTGATGTCGCTGCAGATCACTCTGGGGCTCCACGCTCC
>NC_142532.1:17897378-17939878 GCF_964205215.1 Stylophora pistillata
ATTATTCCACTCGCGCTTGTTGGATATGAGATGATTATAGACAACTCATTGGCTATCTATCATCTCATATCCAACGCGCACTCGTAGAATAATCATTAACTAGTGGATAAATCTTTATCTGTTGGATAGCATTATCCACCTCATTAAACAAATGGGCCCATCTCAGTACAGGAGCTCCCCTTTCCTAATTAGCAAAATACACGGCAGAGCTGGAGGTAACCCAGTGAATAGGTCATGTGGCATTCAAAACCAGAGTGGGCGCAACACTAATGGTAGCCCACTAGCCACAGACAAGTAGAAATTCAGTTCTGGCTGGTGGTTTTCGATTTCCACTCGCCAGTTTGGCTAGTAGACAAACTGAATTGTCATGACATCTAAGATGTCACCAGCCACTTGGCTCATAATTTGAATAGTTAGTGCTGAGTTCTGACAATTATAGTTAAACAATAGACTGTGCTTTCTATTAATTTATTAGCATAATAACCCACTTGGGATGTTGAACGTGAAAGGTTTGTTAACCACTTACCTCCCACTTGTGATTAACAAACTTTCCTCTTGCTCTCCCAACATTTCACAATGGTTATTCGGCCACGAAACCAATAGAAATTATGGTCTACTACTTTTGAAAAATAAACTTAAAACAAAACCCAGTATGTTACAGTTTTCTAAGGTTTTCTGGTGCAACAAATGACAGGCTTTTTTTACTAACCTGGTTGCGCATACTATTATCAGTTTTTTTATACCTTTGTACAACTTTGTATAATTTTGTACAACAGACATGAAGGTGTAGTGTTGTGTGGTCAAGAGTACCTGGCACCATGAAGAAAAAAATTAAAAAAAAAAAAAAAAGAACCACTCACCCAGAAGGTTGTTTGCTGCTGTAATGGCGTGGATGTCACCAGTTAAGTGAAGATTAAACTGACGAGGAGAGAATTGTAAATATCACAGTAAGGGTTAAGATTATTTCTAAGGATGAAGCATGCTTGAAATAAAGTGTAAAAGAATAGTCTGAGCAAATTTATCATTTTTAAAAGCAGTATAGTGTACTGATGATCTGCCAAAAAGACATTAGTGGAATGGTACATACCTCTTCCATGGGTATGACCTGTGAATAACCCCCTCCAGCCGCTCCCCCTAAGATTGAAAAAAATAATTTATATTGATACCATTTTTTTTTTATCATCAATCAAATAGTATGACTGGTCATTGTTTAGCTGGTTAACTTTGTTGTTTGTTTAGTTCAGGCCCCAGTTGTTCAAAGTTAGAATAATGCTATCCAGTGGTAGATCTAGGGGATTATTTTGGAGAAAAAAAAATCACAGAAAGAAGAAAAGCCAGCAGGTGTACAAACACAAGGTCTGGATCCACCATTGCTATCCACTAGATAAATCTCTCTCTCTCTGCTGAATAGTGCAGTACTAGATAGTGATTTTTATTAAAAACTGGATCACTGGATAATGCAGTTCAAGACTTTTTATTGGCTTAGCCATTATGGTATATGAGCCAATATTATACTGTAATCTACAAACATGGTAAGCATATGCATCAGCTTAAAATTCAATGGGAGCAAAAATTCAACATTTTTGATAAAACAATTATTCCACTGTCTCGCGCTTGTTGGATAGGAGATGAATATAGCCAACTTGGTGCTACGCGCCTCGTTGGCTATCCCTCATCTCATATCCAACACGCTCTCGAGGAATAATTGTTAAATACATTGGATAGAGTTATCTGCCTTTTACTCAACTAAAATAAATGAAATAAAGAAGCTTACTTCTAAAATCGAATTATATTTATTACCTTTGATCCCAAAAGTAGGGCCTTGGGAAGGCTGACGAATACAGGCAAAACAGTTTTTCTTGAGATGTGCACCCATTGCTTGTGCCACGCCTATTGTTGTTGTACTCTTTCCCTCTCCAAATGGGGTGGGGGTCATGCTATATCAATAAAATTTTCAAAGAACCTTAAGTCTCTCTACCCTCTACACACTAATACCAATATGTAAATTCTCTGTACTTTTTTTTTGTTACCACAATTGGCTGTAATATGTTGCAATCTAATTGGCCAGTTTACTGTTGTCGATGAGAATACAGACAATGCAGCTTGTGCCGACATGTCACAAACATGGATGACTTGGAATTTCATCTTGAGATGGTTAGTGATAAAAAAATGAATTGACAGTGGTTACGCATAGTCTGTTCTCTTGTCAAAAATGATATTTGTTGTGGACTCACATGCCTGTGCTGTGTGAGCCTGTAGCAAAGTCAATAAGAGTACAGACCACTTCAAACCACTGTCATTTGTTAACTTTATGCATTCCTACATTGTTAACAAGGAGAATTTTGTTGAAAATCAAGGGCTTTTTAGTTGTTGATCATTTCTTTTATTCTTGTGACCTTAACGATTGATTCAAGGGTGATACTGTCAGGAGAAATTAGATGTAAAGACAGCAGAGTGACAATAATTCTCAAAAAAGAAACAACAACTTTGAGTTTAAGTTTACAAGACATGTTTCAACATTCTCATGTCATCTTCAGTTGCAAATGAGCATTTCATGGTTGTACATTTAAATTTATATTAAGGTATGTTACAAATTACGAGTCAGGGCTTACGTTACATTTGAATGTTAAAAACACGAAAAATGTAAATAGCGCGCGCTTGACTAGATCAAAAAATAAATGAATAAATAAAATAATAATAAAATAAAAGACCAAGGAACAACATAATTAACAGGAAAGAGACAATTCTAGATGTTTCAACTGCTGATTAGATGCTAGTCACTCTTAGGCATCACAAAGTTAAGTAGCAGAGAACTTAAACTAATTAATTCTAAAACAAATTCAGTAACTGTATTCAATTTACTCATATTCAACTCACAGTTTTATTCTAATAACAACTAACATTTTCCTAACTTTCAAGATTTTTACTGATTAATTAAGAACAATTCACAAGTTTAACACCTCAACTCACCCAGCAACAACAACATATTTTCCATTGAGCTGATCTTTAAGTCTTTCCAAGACATCAAGGGAAACTTTGGCTTTCTTGTTTCCATAGAGCTCAATCTACAAAAAACAAAACAAAACAAAAAATTTAAGTGTGCGAAGTGACTGTGTCCAACATCACAATCACAAAATTAATAGCTTCCATGTTGCCATGTGCCTGTTTAGTGATACATCACACGTGACATCAAAATGTGGAACAAACAAAACAGTGCCTCACCAAAGGCAAGCAAGTGTGTCACTTATGAACACAGAGTTGCAAGGCAAACAGAGTTTTTCTCAAAAAAAAGGTAGATGTCTGGAGGCTTTTAGGAGCAACACTTCATACAAATGTTACTGAAGTGTTCCTTCCCTGGTGGGGGAGAGTGGGTATATAATGCAGGTAGCTGGTTGCAGGTACAACTATTACCTCATGATCAAGAATGGTAGTTTCCTTTGCCAGTTCAAAAATCTTCTTTGGCGCTTGGTGCTTTGAGATGTCAATATCGCTAGAAAGGGAAACAACAAAACTTTGTTTATTCAAAATGTCACATACATGTTACCAAATGCTACACACTGTCAAAAAAACTTATCAAACGACTTCCCCAATTACCGCACATTTAGAGTGAATCATAAAAATAGTGTATATATCGTCAGCCAATATGAACTCAAACTAAAAACAAGTGAAATGTATGAAGCATAAGAAAATGAAAGAAGACAAGCCATGATTAATTCTAGTTTTGGGTCTGAAAGTTAAGAGGGTGGCCAAAATTTTCTTGAACAATTCACAAAGTTGAATAAAGTAATCTGGGATTATTGTCTGTGTTCAAATTGAAAATTGATCTGCAGTTTAAAAAAAAGGTAAACATGCATGTAGTTCAGAGTGATAAAGTAACATACCTTGGAACAGGTCTTTGAAGATTCAGCGGAAGATAGCGAATGTCCCAAGGTCCACCCTGTAAAATGAACTGATCAGCAAGCTACAAAGGTATCATATTATTTTATGAAAAATACTATTTCAGCTTCCATCTTGATTATGTTATATGAACATAAACAACTAAATAGACAACTAACAAAGAAAAACCTTTGGTAAAAAGGACCTGTGAAGGATATTCCAGACACACCAAAATATTTCCTATAAATTTCAAACGGAGAATTGGGCTGAATTTACTCAACTATTTATTGATTATTATTCAATATTTATTGAATTTACTCATAAGTCAAGGAGTTGTGACCAGGAGAGTGCAAGACAACAATTCAAAGAAAAATAAATCAATGTAACACTTAGAAGAACAATCTATGAAGCATTCCCTTAAATTCACTGAACCTTCAATTGTACATCTCAACATTTGGTGACACATTAAGGTTAAAATTAAATGGGTAATTACCATTAACCCATTCACTCCCAAAATCTCATTTTATTAGTATAATTCTCCTTACCGTCTGCCATAAAATTCTTGTGCTGTTACTTTAGAGATTTGGAATTGGATCAACTAATAATCCCATATTTGATATTTTACTTTAAAATATAGATACTGATGAAATACCAGGATTTCTCCTATTACTAAAAAATCATATCTTCACCACGCGCAGTGAAGATACTATTTTTATCTTTCATGTGTGAGGATATTGGTGTGGCCATGGTTATCAACATAATTACCCAATTGCTGTTTCGAAAATGAATAAAAAAGTTATCTTTTATGTGGAAATTTCATCAGTATCTATATAATAAACAGAACATTACATGGCCGCTTGGGGATACGAATTTTATCTTCTTGTGCTGAAAGTATCTCTCACAAGTGAGCACAGCGAATGAGTGAGAGATACTTTCAGCACTCGAAGATAAAATTCGTATCCCCGCATGGCCATATGATATCCTCTATTTATTCTCATCACATTTCTGCTTGATATTATATTGATATTGTAAGGAGAAATTCTGCCTTGATCACTCATGGGAGTTAAGGGGTTAATGCATAGCATGGTAAGAAATACCATGACATATAATATCAGTAAATAATTGGATGAATTGATAACCCCATAAAAATTTCAAAATAAAGAAGAATTTATTTCAAGCAATCAAGCATTGTACAAGTTCATGTTTCAACAAACCCTATCATAATCAATATATAAATTTCAGAGAATTTTAATTGTTTCATTTCAACCCTAGCCCTAACCCTAACCAGTTAAGACGGTTCAAATGGAAGTCCTTGGTTTGCTAACTTTGAGAACCACAACAACTCTCTCTAATTAAAAGTACCTAATGTAATTAGAGCATTAATGTAAATAATTTAAATTGATTTAAATTAATGTAATTGTTAATAATTAATAATGTAATAATAATTAATGCTTAAATTAATGTAAATAATGTAATTAGAGCACTCCTACTACATCAAGAGAGAATATCTTTTATCACAGAACCAAATGTACTCAGTTAAAGTTCCATCTGGAATTCTTTCAACCCTGACAATTTTCACCTGTTAATTAAACAAATTTAATGGTGATCGATGTACAAGTATCTTTTTACAACGTCTACATTTTACTATGTAACTTTCTTTTTGGATGAAAGATCTCTTGCTCCTTTAACAATTAATTGGCAACAATTAAAACTATGTTACAAAGATAAATGTCAAAAAAATGTCAGAGATTGGAGAATAAACTACTGACCAAAGAATTACAGCTGAGATTACCAGGAATGAGGGAAGGACCTGGACACAGTGCACATTCTAAAGCTTCCTCAGCAAAATGACACAATCATGAAATTTCTTCAAAATGCATTTGAAGCAAACATGAAAAAACAGAAAATCACAAAGCAGAATACCTTGAGTTCAGCAGAGTTCACAGCACTTTAAATTCTGTGAGATATCCTATAGCAATACTCTTCAATTGGTTCACTGATATTTAGATCTCAAGGAAGACAAGTAAATCACTTGGACCAAATACAAGCTAAAAAGCCCTTGCCCTACAAAATACTTGCTCCCTCCTCCCCTATACCTTCTAATATCCCCTCCCCCAGCCCCAAGAGCACATACAGACAGGTTTGGCAAATACATGTAACAAATTGCCAGCATCTGAGTGGACAGTTTCAAAACAGGTGTTCAACCTGAAAACTGCATCCTGGGCAACCTGTTAACAACAGCCCCAGCTTTACGGGCATTTTTTCCTTTAAAAACAACCTCCCATCAAACCTTAGACTTGTGGTACAAGTCCATATATATAAAAGGGACACTATGTCAGAAGGCCATGAGGAACACAAGAACCAACTATAGGTAAAACATAACAGTCACCAGCAACCTAGCAAACTCGTCTAACTGACCAAAAAAGTCTCGAGAGACTTATTTCTTGTTTTGTGTTGAAAAAAATTAATGTCTTGCATTCTCACCAGGTCAGAGCTCCTTCCCTCACTCCAGAAACATTGAGAGCAACTAACAGTTATTTACTATTTCCATTTGTGATGCAAAGTAAAAAAAAGCCGAATTTCCATTGGTGGGTTTTGGCGATGAGCAAACAAGTATATCACATACAAGCCACCCTAGTGAACCTGCATGGCTTACCTACAATAAGCTTCAAAAAGGTTGAGACATAATGAGACTTATTTTTATGTATGCTGGACAAAATGAACCCCTTTCCATTCAAATTACTCCCCACCTCCTGCTCAAAGTTGGATTTGTCATTGTTGAGCCTCACATAATTCTTGCAAAACACTGAATAGGGGTAAGGGCAAGTAATATAAGGAGCCAGGGAAAATGTAAAGTAAACAAGAAAAGATGAGATTTTATAACTGATTGCCAACAATCGTATCTTAAGTGTCTCAACCACTTTTGTCTCTTATTATAGGGTATTCTGACTTGCACAGTTCAAGGGCTGGTGTGCCTTAAAATACCCCTCTTTCTACATAACCAGATGTAACTAAATGTGTCACAGAAAAAATCCAAGTTGAAGCACATTGTAAAATAACAACTATCTCTGAAAGTTGGCTGCATGAGCTAGCAAAACTATGAAAGCTAAATAAATCTACAAGACTTAGGTGCCTTTAAGAAGTTTTGACAATTAGATTTTAATCTAACTCTTACACTAATACATGAATGTTATGTGTTCCAAGAATGTAGATCACATGTTTATAATTAAGCATCAGAGACATAGATATT
Organism: Stylophora pistillata; assembly: GCF_964205215.1. Taxonomy (NCBI): domain Eukaryota; kingdom Metazoa; phylum Cnidaria; class Anthozoa; order Scleractinia; family Pocilloporidae; genus Stylophora; species Stylophora pistillata. The sequence goes on from NC_142532.1 coordinate 17,904,505, forward strand.
AATTAGTTATTAGTAGTCTGTTAATAATCATTCATGATAAATCATAATTAATGCCTAAGTAACCCACAAAGCACTTGGCAATTTTAAATCAAACATTTGAATACTTTTCAAATGGAAAGCAGAATTTGAATGAACATTTGATTACTTTTTCTCAAGCATTAGTAATGAGCAAACACCTGGACAAAGCAGGTATTTGTATTGGGTTAATTCTGACAAATTCGAGTAGGTTGCACAGGGTTTAGGGTTAGGGTTGCCAGCATCCAACAAAGCCCTTGTAACCCAACCTGAAATAAGGTTCAACTTATATTCCAAAAATTTTCCATCAATCAGAAAATAGTTTTTTTGTCCATAAGAATCTACATGTATTTGGAAAAAGTTATCCATTTTTGAGTCTTTTTTCAAAAATTTTCATTTTTCCATGAAGAACTGCTGCATGAATGTCACACAGTATTTTTAATAACAATATCTACACATCTACAGCTGCAGTGTTCTCTATTACTTAAAACTCAACAGGAGAAAGAAATCTTCGAACCTGTAGTGCAATCCTTTTACATGTTGAATTTTACAAGATGTTAGAAGTGGTACTGTACAGGGGGGAAAATTTTACTCGTTACAGCCTGAAAAGAGGGACACTCACTGAATGGAAAACATAACGAATTTGTGTCACAGTGCACAAGCAAAGCACCAAGAAAATTCATTTGCGTATAAAACGCCTGAAATATGGAAACAATGGAGCCAAAGACAAGCCCATTCTCAATGTAGGAGAGACCTTTTGTTTTTGTAGAGCCCTCTTAGCACTGTCAACAGTGTTGTTCATCAACATGGCAACAGTCATTGGTCCCACACCTGCCAACATCAGACAAATAATGGCATAAATGTTGGCCCAACATTTTAAGCACATCCTGTAATGCGACAATACAAGTTACAATACAACATCTAAATCCCAAAAAAGTGCATTTATTCAGAGCAAGCTGATTTTTCTTTTGAGCATCTCTTCCATAAATAATTGTGTTCTAGTTTACTTTTCCAACTTACCAATTTAGCATTGGTAGATTTTTTTCTGAATGCATCCAAAGCAAACAAAGCATAGTGTATAAAGATTTCAAGCAAACAAAAAGACAAAACAAAACAAAACAAACAGCTCTGGTCACAAGTCACCGAGTATAACGCACCTCCTGGCACTGGAGTTATCCAGCTTGCCCTTTTCTTTGCCCCTTGGAAATCTACATCACCAAGAAGGCGACGCCCACTTTTTTTTGTCTCATCTGAAAGGGAATAATAAATACATATCATCATGCATTGAACAACAAAATAAATGTTGACACACACATGTACACACAAAAAGGAATTGGCATGTGATTACAATTGTATGCTTCTGTCAAGTTCTTTTTCTGTCTTGATAATGTTATTGGGTCAGCAGCAAATAAACTTGGATGAAACCCATCTTGATTGATGCATGTAACCTTGATCACTCTTTTTTATTACAAACCTGGAATCACATTTATTCCACAGTCAACCACCACTGCTCCTTCTTTAATCCAGTCCCCCTTAAAAGCAAAAAGCAAAAATAAATTGAAAAAACAAATAAATAAATAAAGAATAAGTTATCACTAACAAAGATGCCAATTACCTTAGCCAGAATGAACAAAGCTAAAAAATTTTTAATCAAATCAATTACCCATCCATCCACTTAAACTTATTTTAAAAATCATCTACTTTAGGGAAAATACAGCCCGAGGCTGACAACATCGACTCAAGATTGATAATTCGTGATATCGGGCCAAAACCGAATTCAACGGTTGTTTTATTATAAATACATTTTTAAAACAATCGGCAAAAGAAGACTGTTGTCTTTGAGTTTGCAAAGGTTTGAGAGCACTACACAGATGAGGGGCTTGGAAACAAAGGCAGACTTTGAACTCAACATGATAACCAAATATCTGCTGCAGATACTGGGTTATCATGTCAACTTCACACATTATTGCAAATTGATGGTATGCTCTTGACCAATCAGAGCTTTCATAGTAAGTCCAATGAATAAAGTTTAACACAGTGAAAAAACATACCTTGACAAATTCTGTTCTGCCGATTCCCACCACAACAATGTCCCCCCTTCTCACCTACAGCAACCAAAAGATGTTAGTATATGTAGTACTTACGTTATTAGGTTGTCACTTGAAGCCAGGCTGTCAGACCATCTTACCCAGCTAGTTCACGAATTAAGATCAAAGACAGAAAATAAATATTTTTACTCTTATTTTAACATCAACATCTAAGGTTGTCACTTGAAGCCAGGCTGTCAGACCATCTTACCCAGCTAGTTCACGAATTAAGATCAAAGACAGAAAATAAATATTTTTACTCTTATTTTAACATCAACATCTAAGGTTGTCACTTGAAGCCACGCTGTCAGACCATTTTACCCAGCTAGTTCACGAATTAAGATCAAAGACAGAAAATAAATATTTTTACTCTTATTTTAACATCAACATCTAAGGTTGTCACTTGAAGCCACGCTGTCAGACCATTTTACCCAGCTAGTTCACGAATTAAGATCAAAGACAGAAAATAAATATTTTTACTCTTATTTTAACATCAACATCTAAGGTAATTGTCACTTGAAACCAGGCTGTCAAACCATTTTACAGGGATGTAGCTAAAGTTTTTAACACGTGGGAATCTATCAATGATAGGCGGGTATTTGGGTTTGGGTATTTTTCTTCATTATTTCACATACACGAGTAACAAATACCGCTTGCCATTGAGCCTGCAAAATGGACGATGTGATGCAATGCGAATGATGCGATCATCGCACTAAATGGAGTGTTTACAATCCTTTCAGTTCAGGTAAGACAGCAATGAAGGTGTAAACAAATGAAATAAATAAATAACAATCTTCTGATAACATTTAAAGCATTTTGGAGATAAAAGTAGTGCTTTACAGCCGGAAAAATCGCGTCCACAGCCGAGTAATTTTCCCGGCTTCCAGCTATTATCTACATCCCTGTTTTACCCAGCTAGTTTATGAATTAAGATCAAAGACAGAAAATAAATATTTTTATTCTCATTTTAACATCAATATCTATCCAAATGAAGCTACTCAAATACATGTATGTCCCAAAATGCTAGAATAATAATCATTCTGAAGGCAGAACCTGCTAAGAAATTCACAACTATTTAACAGTTACAACCAATGACATACCACATCTGGCAAATCTTTTGTTTTTGAATGACATGTTGTCACTGTCGCATTGTGCCACTTGAGAAGATCTGCCATAGGAGATCCCTGTTGATCATGAAATAAAGACTACTTATTTAACCCTTTCACTCCAAGAAGTGATTAACATGAAACTTCTCCCCATAATATCCATAAATTATCCAGCAGACAGGTAATGAGAATACTAAAATTTATCAGGTAGAAGTTGAAATTTTAATACTACGATTATCCCCTGCAGGTGATGAGTCTACCAATCTCAGCACCTGTTCTATGGATAATTTCTTGAAATCACGACGACACACGATGAAATATAACATGATGTACTATCCAGCTGAGCACAGCGCTTGTATATATTAGGGACTTTAAGCAAACCACGACTGCTACGGCAACGAGAACGTGGCAAAACAATAGATCTAATTGGCAGAACAATAGCCCAGCACGTGCGTTTTAAAACTTTGTACATTTCTTAGCCATCCTTTGCAAAACAACTACGTGAAATCACCAAAATTTGTGTCGTCTGCAAAGCGAAACCGTGGCGGCAAATAATTAGTTTAATTTACATTTGGAACTTAACGCTACTTTAATTTATGCGTTATATTGAGTTTGAGGTCTGGCGCCCTATGAGACGGTAAACTCATGCAGCCATGTTAGAAATTCTAACTAAAAGTAGAAACTCGTTTTTCAATCGACATCTTCCATGGCGTTGCCATCCTGACTGCTTAAAGTCCCTATTAACTCTCAAACTTCCACATTTAAGTCTGACTGTTCATTTTCCCCTCTAGCTGCTTCACATTTCCTTGTATATAAATTATGAGAATTTGGGGTTAGCTTAAGATAGCAACTTTGGGCATTCTCATCACCTGTTCTGGAATAATGTATGGATATTGTGGGTAGAAGTCACATTTTAACCCTTTAACTCCAAGAGGCAATCAACATGTAACTTCTCCCCATAATATCCATACCTGATCCAGCAAACAGGTAATGAGAATACTCAAACTTATCAAGTAGAAGTTGTTACCTTGATTGAACACTAAATTCTCAAAACAATTTACTAGGAAATATGTAGCAGCTAGAGGGGAGAATTGACAACTAGATCTTGGGAGTAAAAGGGTTGGTCAAGTATAGCTGGCAATAGATTTTTACGGTTCAGATGATGACTAACAGGTCACAGTGAAAAATCTTAATATAACAATTACCTTGAGGGGTGCTCAGGAGTAAAAATATCAAAATATCATGAAATGCAGGTTTACTTACCACAATTTTGCTTCTTCCAAGAACTATAGCTTCCCTTCCAACAATTTCTACACCTGTTTGATAAGTTTGATACTAATTTGCCCTTTGATTTCTTAGAGTGACTAGCATCTAATTTCTCGCTACAGAAATCAATATGCTTTAAGCTCATGAGAAGATAAGTAATGATCAGTAACTACAAAAGTTCTTGATTGTTAAACAAATTCTCCTTGTCAGCATCTTTAGAAATGTATAGAGAACAGTATGGAGAATATCCATACTGATGCTAAGATGTGGACTGTTCTACTTCTGTCAAAACCCAATGACTGTAGTGTGAAGATCATACTTTCAGAGCTCATGATTATATTGCATTACTTCATGTGGGTGATAAATTCCTAGAAATGTCACTCACCTGATTTTTTAATCAACTCCAAGCAGCCCCTGGGAGTACATGGCACAATACAATCATCCAACTCTCCTCTGGACAACTTTCCTGCATTGACATCATGCAACCTTTAAAAAAATTAAAGACATGTTAACATTACAATGCTGTAAAAAAAAAATAGATTAATGATATGATGAGAACAAGAATATTGAATGAATTTGCTCTAAAGAATCATGAGTATGAAACAGATGTCTTTTGCACACAATTCAAGATACAACCACAACTTGTCTTAATGGTAGTCAAACAGACAAGGAAACTCTGGCCAGAACATAGTGCACCTATGAAACAAAGTACACCCCTAAAGTACTCTTGGTATACACCTCGTAGGGGGGGGGGGGGGGGGAAAGAAAAAAATTGTCACACAGCATTGAACCTGTCCTCCACCTCCTCTCCCACACACACACACACACGCATCAAAAACCAAAAAGACCACTAAAAAGGACAGTAACCAAAAGAAACTAAACAACTACAATAGTTTAATTTTTTTTAGCTTCTGTAATAGGAGAGGTCACCCAAAATATACAGATACATAAATCAAGTACTGTTTACACAATTTACTGAATTCTAAGGCGTAAGAAAATTAAATAGTATTTATGGAGTGCACTGTGACAGAAAATCTTACCCATCTACATCCTTTTCTGGAGCTACAGCATTAGTACAAATTGCAGGATCAACTGGGTTTTCAGAATCAGGTGGAAGCTGAACAATAATGCCATGAATTGTTGAATCCTTGTTTAGTTCATCTACAGCTTTCAGAACCTGAAAGTAAAAGAAGAAAGGAGCATAATGCTGTTCAGAAGACTAGCCCACATATTTCAAGAGCAGGATGAGAGTAACATACAAAAATTCCACAGCTCTTTTTATAATTATACAACCGATGCTTTTGTTCGCATAAATCAAGCTCTATTCCAGGTTACTTGACTGCTTGGAAAACTGACCTTGAACCAGACAACAGAAACACTACACAATTTAAGGTATTTTGGTTTACTGCTACAATAGAACATACCAGCAGTTCTAGGCAAATCAATTCTAGGAACTTAGTGCCTTAGTGCCTGGAAATAGAACTTTACACAGAATTGAATGAGATTGACGAAGGGACATTTCATGTACTAAGGCTTCAAGCTAACCTGCAGTAAACCATACAAATCTACTTTCATTACAAGCAAAATCAAATTCAATTCCAGGCAACACAACCACAGCACCTTGACTTTAACCACCTTTCACAATCACACCATCTGCAAAACCACACTATATATAACTGAAGTTGTTTAATCAGGTCATCTATAAAGTGTTAATAAACGTAGTTCTCACATCTGCTTGGGTACAGGTTCTTGGAAGCTTCACATGCCTCGCCAACATCCCAATCTACAAAAAAAAGGTAAGAATCACAATTTTGTCAAGCCTTTGACCCTTTACTCTTTATACCCTAACATCAGTATGCATATTCTCCATACAGTTCTCTATACATTTCCTAAGGTGCTGACAAGGAGAATTTGTTTAATAATCAAGAGCTTCTCTGGTTGGTGATCATTTCCTTTATTCTCTTGAACTTAAAGTGTGATTCAGGGATGATATTGTAAGGAGAAATTAGATACTGATCACTCTTAGAAGTTGAAGGGCGAAAGCTAACTGACGTGACAATTTTCTCTTAACAATGTAACTTCTCAAGCAAACATCATGGTCACAAGAATAAAGGAAAGTAAAAACGAACTATGGAAAACAGAGACTTATAGCTTTGGGCAAAAGAATGGAATCTCTTAGACACTTCTTTTAAAGAAATCAACCTCTTTCTCATTTTTAAGCATAGAGTGAAAAATCATGTATTTAGTAAAGTTAGCGTTGAGATTTTATCCTATCATGTTTACATACCTTGTTTGTTACTTAGTTTTTATGTTTCTAATCTATCATCTGTTTATGATGAATTTTATTTATTATTATTTTACAGGGCCTCAGAGAATACCACTCTCCAGTGATGTGAGCCCTCTGTATAAAGACTGTTATTATTATCATTATTATTATAAATATTATTATTATTATTATTACTTAATGATAACCAACTGAAGAAGCTCTTGATTGTGAAACAAATTCTCCTGGTTCCACACCTTAGGAAATGTTTAGAGAACAATATTGAGAATGTACAGACTGATGTTCAGGTATAAAGCAATAAGGATTACAAATAAATGTGGATCAATTTCTCATTTGTTCCAGAATTCCACCATCTAGTTTCGCTTAGAATAGTTATATTTACCTCTTCTGCTGCTTTGACTTTAGACTTGATATAAACTGTTGAGTCACTTCGGTCACCAATCTGAAGGAAAAGGGAGCCATAAATAACAATATTATTTATACAGAGCAAAACTTTACCTTTTCACTCCAAGGAGTGATTAGAAAGGAATTTCTACCAACAGTTTGATGAATTGTCACACAAAAGACTAGGGAGAAAATGGTAGCAAACCTGCTATAATTTGGAAGATAATTATTGCTTACTTACATGTACCATCAGATTCTCAGAACTAAAATTGCATAAATATTTACTAGCTGGCAGTTTTAACTGGTTACTGCCTCATACTGGCAGCTCAGTATTGATGTTAAGATACCATACCTGTACAATGGCAAGGCCTGGCTTAAACCCTGCATTTTCTTCTTTGACTGCCGCAACATCTTCTTTCAACTTCTGACGTATCTCACTGCAAAAACAACACAGGGCTGGTTTACAATCTCTACCAAGCAATAAGTGACATGACATGATTTTCTAATAATTATTGTTATATACTGTTTGCCACTGCCTGTCCACAATTCATTTCAACTCCAGGTCTGAGACCCAAAGCTGTGGAAAAGAAGCTCTGACAGCCCTATCCAAATTTGCAAATCATGCTTATGCCCTAACCAAGGCCTTACCCTTACGCATGGAGTGTTGTATAAACACTGGAAAACCTTGTAAAGTCATTGCTCAGAGTCTTGAATATCAAATCTTAAACTCAAAGGATACTGGTAAAAATGTATAATCAGTTAACCCTTCCACACACACACACACACACACACACACACACACACACACACACACAAGAGCTTAATAGTGATTCTCACTACTCTAATTTCTCCTATACAATTCTTATTATGCTAGCTGGGAGAATTTGACAATGGATAAACTAACAATCCTGTAATTGATATTTTTTTTCACTCCCATCACTTGTCTGTTTGATATTGTTTTGGTATTGTAAGGAGAAAGACAGTCTTGGTCACTCATGGGTTTTGAATAATTAGGAATTTCTATTTGAAACCTCAACCTATTACCAAATTTTGCAGCTCCTAAAGGTACTGGATTGATAAGCTTTAAATAGAAATTAAATCAGTAACTCTCCAGGAAGCTTTTGAAAAGGAAAGAGAAGTGATCAAGACCTGAGGGGGGTACCCCAAAAATTGGGGTAACGTAAATATAAATTTATGTTAAAGGAAGAGGAGGAGGCAACAATGGTTTGAGAAAGAGGTACATTTGGCTTACATTCAAAGGAAATACCGCAAGGATCTATAAAATACAGGTGATCACTGAATACCCTCTAGATAGTAAGTAAGTAAGTAAGTAAGGACTTTATTTATAGAGGGGGACACGTAACAGCTGAAAAGCTGACAAACCTGTGGCCCTCTAGTGAGGTCTAGGGTGCAGATGAATGAAATTGGATCGTTATGGAAAAGCGCGCGTGATCACCACGTAGCGCTCTTTTCTAATTAACTTGATTAATTAATTTCCACTTCTGAAACAATATTGTTTTTCCAATGAACTTTCCATACTGTTATTAAAATCAGTCTTCAGTCCGTGGTCGACTAGGTAAATTTTCAATTAAGATTGTCATCGGATAATGCTTCACAACTACAAAACACACTCATACGTTGTGCACGTGCAAGGAGATCAAGCGATCACGAAACCTTCGAGAACCACACAAGAATCAAAATTCACAGCGTATTTAATAAAGTTCTGTTTACAGATAGTTAGGGAATGATTTCAGTTCCAATTTCTAGTGAAAAAAAAAATACAAAACGTATTTTACCTTGCCACTTCTTTGCCAAGAAGTAAATGAACCTCCGAAGAAACTTCAGCCATGTTTTTTTAAGGCGCCAATAGTTCCCACAATACATATGGAGCATTTTAAAAACTGGAAAATCAGGATTTGTGGACAAAGAATCTGGATTTTACGTGACGTAGCTTGGCCTCTGGGTTCTGTCTCCTGTCAAAACACACACGTTTTCCGTCAGCTTCGGCAATTTGGCCTTGCTTCTAGATAAATAACAGGGGCAGTAAAGCCACCCTCTTTTGTGCAACGAGTTATCATGCAACAACAAAGAGGACCTTTTAGCTAGATTTAAAATGTTCGACACTTTCTCTGAGACCTTTTTTATACCCTATCACGGCATTGTTTTTCAATCGTGTGTTGTTACATTTTATGCGTTAGTTGCCAAGCCCTTGAACAGGAGTGAGTCTGAAGGTGACCTGGCTTTTCGAAAGCTGCGTGGTATTTTCCCTTGTCTATCAATCACTGAATAAAAGTCGCCCTGCTAAAAGATTTGGCAATTAAACACATAACTGTCAAATATCGCGATCTCTAATAAGGCTAATGAACATGGACGTCTTTCTTTGTCGAAGGAGCACTATTTTTGTGAAGCCTGGGTCGAGTGAATGAACACGCGGGGGATTGAGCCGAACAAAGTGGCAGAGGCAATCGGTGGCAGCGAATGCAGAAGGATATATCACAGGCGGCCCAGGCTCTCTTTAAGAACCACACAAAGAACATAATTTGCATATCGATCTATAAGGATTTGTATGGGATCCATTGATTCAAATAAAGTTGTCGGTATAGTGCTTGTAGATTTCCAGAAAGTGTTCGACTGTGTCTCCCATAAAGTGCTATTACGTAAATTAGAAAGTGATTTTGGAATTAATGGAGTGCTACTCGACTGGCTGCGCAGTTACCTTGACAATAGAAAACAATATATTGTCCTAAATGGTATAGCATCAGATCTTAACACTGTTAAAGCTGGAATACCGCAGGGTTCCGTTCTAGGCCCGACTTTATTTTCTCTTTACAAGTGATTTACCGCTGAAGCTATAACTACTGCGATAACCTACATGTATGCTGATGATACCACCCTATATTGCATTGGCGATTCTATCGACACAGTAATTTCTGAACTTAACAAAGCTTTAGAAGAGCTTCTGTACTGGTGCAAAACAAACTCTCTTGTGCCTCATCCAAAGAAATGCGAAGCAATGATCCAGTCCATCGTGGAAGATTCACTGGCCCATTGAAAGAGTTAACGTTGGCCCAGCACACCATCAAATAAGTTACACACTCTCGTCTATAAGGCGTATTGATAGATGATCAACTAAATTGGTCTAAACATGTTAGTGTTGTTAAAAAAGGCTTTGTTGATAAGTTAAACTTGTTAAAACGTAGCAAATTTCTTCCAAAGAATATGTTATTAGACTTGTATTTTAGAGTTATTATGCCATCGATCGTATATGGAATATCAGTATGGGAAGGTCTCAGAAATAAGGAAGGTTTTAAAGCATTAGAAGCACTGCATTGTAGAGCTGCGAGGATTATCTTTGAGCTACCTTGGGAGATGTCTAATGCTAATGTTATGAAAAAGGCTAGCTGGTCCCCTTTAGCCTTTATGTATAAAATTAGCTTAGCTAAGCTTATGTATAAAATCCATAATAACCTGACTCCAGACGCTATGTCAGCTATTATTAAGAACAGCGATAACATCAAGCGATATCAACTTAGGAAGAAACTGAAAATTGATGTCCCTCGTTTTAACACCTACTACATGAGGAACTTTGTAGCTCGTAGAGGAGCAATAGTTTGGAACACGTTGGTTCCCCAACTTAATGACGATATAGACAATGTTAAGAAATATACGATTATGGCAAGACAAAAAATAAGGTTCTGCTACACCTTCATTTCGACTGTATCTCCCCTCAAACATTAACCGGAAGGGAGGAAGATTTTAAGTATTATTAGTGTTAATAATTAGACGATATTAGAGTACCACCTTGTTTTTTAGAATTTTAAGCTTTTATCGTTTTAGACTTGTAAGTAGTAAGTAGCGATATGATTTTAGCTGGGTATACCCTATTTATTCTCTAATTCATTAGTTATCTTACTTAATTATTTAGACACGACCCCACAAGCGAAGTGTCGCTTTAAATACTTATCGTGTATAAATAAAGATTATTGATTGATCGATTGATTGAATAATGGATACAAACAGAGACTCGGCCCACCAGTCCCAAAACTAAGACAATTTTCCAACCTTTTCCCTTGGGCTAGAGTTTTTAAATGAGACAGAAAAAGAGAAGAACAACGGAAAAGGCGGACTCGGCATCAGCGCCGTCACGATTCGCTTCTGATATATATTTTTGTTCGTTTTTCGCGTCGGATTTCGGATGCACAATTCCACCGGCTACGTTATAAAACAATTGGTTCATGCGTTTAGCCGTGCACTATCGAGTTATGGAGCACGTGGGAAGTTTGGAGAGCACTCAAGAAGCTAGAGTTGCCCTCGGCTATTGCCTAGGGCAACTCTATACGCTTCTTTCGTGCTCTCCAAACTTCTCACGTGCTCCATAACTCGGTAGTGCACGCTAAAGCATGAACCAATTGTTAAATAATGTATCAATATGTTATGTTATAAAACAAATGGTATACGCCACGGTATACACCATTGAGTTATGGATGCACTTGGGAGGTCTGCTAAGCACTCAAGAAGCTAGAGTCGCACTCGGCTATCGCCTCGTGCGACTCTCGCGCTTCTTTCGTGAATATCCATTCTGATGCTAGGATGTAAAGGGTCGAGGGAAGCAAATTCGAAAAAGATAATATAGTGCAAAGCATGTTTACAACAGTATGTATTATTTTCTTGTGCCTAAGTATAATATTTTTGTGCCTCTGCGTATGCACATCGGTATTTTAACCCTTGTTTATTGGTCTCTTTCCCCAGCCATTTTCACAACAAGTCAAAAGGTGTGAAATCCACCCGTGCATGCATGATTCCAGTACACGCTGATAAAATTTATAACTTGCACTAAAAAAGTAAGACAAAGCCCAAAATCAAACTGTTTCCTTTATCGAGCATCTCCATGTTGCCTTGAGTACATTTAATTAACGATATGAGCATCAAACCGCCTCCCGGTTAGCTCAATTGGTTAGAGCGCGCCGGATTGTGTTGTGCGGGAGGTCGAGGGTTCGAGCTCCGGCCGGACCGATACTCATGGTCTTAAAATAAGTGAGGAGAATTGCTACCTTTCTATAATCAAGAAATGGATAGATATTCCAGTCTTCTGCAGGGTTAGGGGTAGGAGACGTTAATTTCCCACGCACGAGAATACTGTCTTGTGGATGTCCTTGGGGTGGGATGGGTGGGAATTGGCCCTGAAAAGCCCCCATGGGGAGTGGTCAACTAACGTATGTATGTATGTATGTAAATTTTTCAAATTAAACTATTTTCCTTGTTTAAACCCCATGATTGCTTTGAAAACCCCACAACTCCCATGATCATATGAGAAACTCTCCCCTCTGGTGTCTACATTTTTTCTTTTTTGTTAGCTGAGAGAATTTGGTCCTTCATCGCACAAACTAATAATACACAATTAGATAGATAGATGGTTTATTCGCTAGAAGAGTTGCGGTCAAAAACTGAAATACACTATAGCTTACAATTAAAATTTCTAAGAAAAATATATGAATATATGAATATGTAAAATATGAATATCGACGATCCTAGACAATCATTGTATGTCTACCTATTAAGAATTACAAAAAACTTGAATTATAATTAATAAAAGTGGATTGACAACGCTTCGTTTTACATTTAGGTAGCCAAACTTTGAACTTCTCCTAAGATTATAGTTCAAGGCTCTCACTACTGGGAGAAGAGGGTGGAGTCTGTGATTCTTAGCGGTGGCGATCCGTTCGAAGAACTATGACGTAATGACCTGACCCCTTTCAGCTTCATTAAGTGCTTCAGCGTAACTGCGCTCTGGATAGGTAAAGCGCATTGCACGTTTCTGGAGTCGTTCAAGGTCATTGCTAAGATACCTAGGCAGGCTATTGTGATAGACTCGACAGGCGTACTCGGTTATAAGTCTTAAACATGTTATATAACATTGGGTCAGCTCTTTGTTTGCTACTTTGGATCGTTCGAGTTGTCTCAGAAAATACAGCCTGGATGCTGTTTTCTTTACGATTTCGGAGATATGGATGTTCCATTTGAGATCATTGCTTGGTCAAGTCTTATTAGTTTGGCATGGTTGACTATCTCAAGTTGCGTATTATTTACATTGATTGGATTGAATTTGTCTGATTTAGAAAAATCTATCCTGAGTTCTTTACATTTGGTTTCATTTAGTTGGAACTTATCTGCCTTGGTTTTATTGCAAGTTCATCGATAGCTACTTGGATCATACTTGGTTGGTTCTTTGTCACACTCTCTGAGATTGTAATAGCGTCTGCGTATTTTCAGACTTGCACGCCGGGAACGCTGATATTATTTATCACTATCTGGACCAACCAAGGGCCTAGTTTGGTCCCTTGTGGGACCCCGGCAGGGATGGATCGCCATTCGGAATAGCAGTCTTGTCCCAGCTTGACTCTCTGTTTCCGACCTCGAAGGAAGTCAGCAATCCAATGTATGATCGATTCTGGTAAATCAAACGTACGCAGCTTACTCACCAGAATTGAATGATCGATTAGATCAAATGCTTTTCTAAAATCGAAAAAAACAATTCTAATTGCTGCGCCGTTGCCGTCTGTATCATTGGCCCAACGATGGATCATGTCGATGAGGGCGTTTACAGTTGACGAATTCGGAATGGTGCCGAACTGTTGGTTGTCGATTTTTGCTCAAACGGCTGGTTCTGCAAACCTCTCCGCTACGAAATCTTCTGCCAACTTAGACAGGAGGGGTCAGCAAGATGGGTCGCAGATGCTTGTTTATAGGAAAAAAAATCGGCTTTTGCTTTGGAACAGGAATGACATCAGCCTCCTTCCACGCCTGGGGGAGACGGCAATCACGATAGGAAGTGTTCAGAATATCACAGATCGGGTTCGCAAGCAAATCTGCGTTTTCCCTTAGTAACCACCCAGGCATCCCGTCAGGCCCTTGAGGCTTAGTGGGGTTGATTGCAGAGAGAGCTTTAAAACCCTCCACTGAGGTAACAAATAGACTAAACTCAGAGTGCGGGACCGGTGAGGTTGGTTGTGCGGTTAAGGGCTGAAAGTCCTTCATTGGTGTTAAAAAGCCTTCACTGACGTGGTTGGCTAGTGAGATGTCAATTGATTCACCTGTGTTGCCAGAGTTTAGGTGCTTAAGAGATTTAATGATACTATCCTTGGTGCCGGATGCTTTTGACTTGCCCCTAAATTTCGTTATTATGACTGAAAGGGTGGTGTTTTTTTTGCAGCCTCTTTCCAAAATAATTTAGAGAAACTGTAAGGAAAATTGACACTTTAAATTGTTACTTCTGGAAATCAATGTAAATAAGAAATGCTCAAATACACACAGTTCACAAAAGTTACCTTAGCGTTGGTGTTTTTTGGATGACTCCAGTGCCTCATTTTGTAGAAAAAGAAATGGTGCGATTGAAAAATTGTGTCTACTGAAAGTAAGTTCATTCGGAACAATCATCAGGGTTGTCCTCAAGCGCTGGCTGCCGGCAAAATTAGCCAGATGAAAAAGCGGCTATCGCTGGCTGGATTTTTGGCCAGTGATTGCTTGGTAAAGCACAACAGGCACTTCTGAAGTTACACACTTACAATCGTTTGCCACCTTTGAGCCTCCTCTCTTGAAATTTCAGCTGGCAGCTTAATTTCTCAGCTACAACCCTGAATTATGATATCTTTTGGGCAAACTTTCTTGCGCACTGCACTAGAGAGCAATGCAAACTTTCTCGCACAAACTAACATTGAGCTTTAATAACTGAGAGACATAATATATGGTCAACAAGATGATGGGAATGAAAGGCTCTTGTCACAATTTAATAACTTAATAGGTGATATAAGATAATACAGCTCCATGAAGTCTGCAGGCTTAATCAAGCAATCATTTCTTGGTCAGTGCCATCATCTACTAAATCACATGGCAACTTCTTTTTTTTTAAGGGGGGGAGGGTTTGAGGTCAGCAAATTAAAATGATATTTTTTACATTTTTCCTCACAAATACTTTATATCCGATTTATATTTCCTTCATAGCTTTGTAGATATTTTTGGGGGTCATCTTAAATGATTCAGTTCCTCTCTGATGGCAGCCTTTTGTATTGATTATTACAATAAAGTTGTTATAAATAAATAAATAAAAAACAAATAAACCAAACATTATAAGCTGTAAATCTTAACAGTTCCCTTTCCTGTCAAGAAATCTGGTACATGGAGGCCTAAAACAGCCCAAGCACCTTCTTCTGTCACTGGGTCCAAGTCTATATCATAGAAGCACGGTCTTGTGGGTAAGCCTGGCATAGTGCTCATCTGCAGTGTTCAAAAATTACAAAAATAATGTTTTTTTTTTTTTGCTAAGAAGCAAGGTCTTGTAGAGCCAAAGACAAGCCCATTCTCAATGTATGAGAGACCTTTTGTTTTGTAGAGCCCTCTTAGCACTGTCGATGGTGTTGTTCATCAACATAGCAACAGTCATTGGTCCCACACCTGCCAACATAAGACAAATACTGGCATAAATGTTGGCCCAACATTTTAAGCACATCCTGTAATGTGATAATACAAGTTACAATACAACATCTAAATCCCAGAAAAGTGCATTCATTCAAAGCAAGCTGAATTTTCTTTTGAGCATCTCTTCCATGAATAATTGTGTTCTAGTTTACTTTTGTAATTTACCAATTTAGCATTGGTAGATTTTTTTCTGGATGCATCCAAAGCAAATGAAGCATAGTGTATAAAGATTTCAAGCAAACAAAAAGACAAAACAAAACAAACAGCTCTGGTGACAAGTCATCGAGTATAACACACCTCCTGGCACTGGAGTTATCCAACTTGCTCTTTTCTTTGCCCCTTGGAAATCTACATCACCAAGAAGGCGACGCCCACTTTTTTTTGTCTCATCTGAAAGAGAATAATCAATACATATCATCATGCAGTGAACAACAAAATAAATGCTGACACACACATGTACACACAAAAAGGAATTGGCATGTGATTACAATTGTATGCTTCTGTCAAGTTCTTTTTCTGTCTTGATAATGTTATTGGGTCAGCAGCAAATAAACTTGGATGAAACCCATCTTGATTGATGCATGTAACCTTGATCACTCTTTTTTATTACAAACCTGGGATCACATTTATTCCACAGTCAACCACCACTGCTCCTTCTTTAATCCAGTCCCCCTTAAAAGCAAAAAGAAAAAAAAAATAACAAATAAAATAAATAAGTTACCACTAATCAGGATGCCACTCATCTTAGCTAGAATGACCAGAGCTTATACTTTTTTTTAATCAAATCAATTAAAGTATTTACCCATGTATAAGTCAACCCCCTTGGTTTTCCTAATGGACCTCAGGCCACTGTTATGCTAATTTCTTGGATTGTTTGGGTCAGGTCTTTGTACATAACCCCTGTATAAGTCGAGGGTGATTTCTTGGGCTGATTTTTCTGTCATAAAAGGTCAACTTATACAAGGGTAAATACAGTATCCATCCATCCACTTAAACTTATTTGAAAAGGTATTTATCTACTAAATCATATACTTTTAAATTTGGGAAAATATACGCTGAGGCTGATAACATAGCCTCAAGATTTGATAATTCATAATATCATGCCAAAACCAAATTCAATGGTTGTTTTATCATAAATACATTTTTTAAACAATCTGCAAAAGAAGACTGTTGTCTTTGAGTTTGCAAAGGTTTGAGAACACTACACAGATGGGGGGCTCAGAAACAAAGCAGACTTTGAACATGACATGATAACCCAATATCTACTGAAGATATTGGGTTATCATGTGAACTTCACACATTATTGCATATTCATGGTATGCTCTCAACCAATCAGAGCCTTCATAGTAAGTCTAATGAATAAAGTTTAACACAGTGAAAAACATAAATGAATAAAGGCTGATAGTTTCGAAAGAAACTGATTGGGGCTGCGTCGGTGGGAGTAACGAAATAATTTGGGTATATCAACAAAGTTGAAATGGTAATTGGCAACCGTAACGATTAAAAAAGCTGACGTTTCGAGCGTTAGCCCTTTGTCGGAGCGTTAGCCCTTCGTGGTTTCGTTGTTAGCCCTTCGCTTCGACAAAGGGCTCACGCTCGAAACGTCAGCTTTTGTAATCGTTACGGTGGCCAATTTACCATTTCAACTTTATGTATATGTGCACGATCCTTCACAGTAAAGCACTATGTGAGCAATAGTGAAAATCAGACCTGAAAAAAATTTCAGGCCTGTACGGGATTCGAACCACTGACCTCTGCGATACTAGTGCAGCGCTCTACCAATTGAGCTAACAAGCCAACTGGGAGCAGGCCATCAAATTAATTCGACATAAACCCGTAGATGATAAATCAAACAACAACAAACATATGAAACATATGTATGAACTGCGGTTATGAAACGTATATGTGCACGATCCTTCGAAAGATCATGCACATATACGTTTCATAACCGCAGTTCATACATATGTTTCATATGTTTGTTGTTGTTTTATTTCAACTTTGTTGATATATACAAATTATACAGTGAAAACATACCTTGACAAATTCTGTTCTGCCGATTCCCACCACAACAATGTCTCCCCTTCTCACCTACGGCAACCGAAAGATTTAAATATACAATGCGCCTCGTGTAAAGGTTGTTACTTGAACCCAGGATATCAGACCATTTTTACCCAAGCTACTTCATGAATTAAGATCAAAGACAAAAAGAATTTTTTTGTACTCTTTCTGACATCAACACCTGGCTAAATGAAGCTACTAAAATACATGTATGTCCTAAGTGCTAGAATATTCTTAAGGCAGAACCTGCTGACAAAATCACAGTTATTAACAGTTACAAGCAATGGCATACCACATCTGGCAAATCTTCTGTTTTTGAATGACATGTTGTCACTGTAGCATTGTGCCACTTGAGAAGATCTGCCATAGGAGATCCCTGTTGATCATAAAATAAAGAAAGAAAAGATAATCATTTTTATTTATAGCAACTTTGAGTATTCTGATCACCTGTTTGCTGAATAATGAATAGATATTGTGGGTAGAAGTCACATTTTGACCCTTTAACTCCAAGAAGTGATTAACATGTAACTTCTCCCCATAATATCCATACATTATCCAGCAAACAGGTAATGAGAATTCTCAAACTTATCAGGTAGAAGTTGTTAACTTGAAAGAACACCAAATTCTCGTAACCAATTTCCAAGGAAATGTGTAACAGCTAGAGGGGAGAATTGACAACTAGATCTTGGGAGTAAAAGGGTTGGTCAAATATAGCTGGCAATAGATTTTTACGGTTCAGGTGATGACTGACAGGTCACAGTGAAAATCTTAATAATTATAACAATTACCTTGAGGGGTGCTCAGGAGTAAAAAATATCAAAATATCATGAAATGCTGGTTTACTTACCACAATTTTGCTTCTTCCAAGAACTATAGCTTCCTTTCCAACAATTTCTACACCTGTTTGATAAGTTTGATACTTTACCCTTTGATTTCTTAGAGTGACTAGCATCTAATTTCTCGCTACAGAAATCAATAATGCTTTAAGCTCATGAGAAGATCTATAATGATCAGTAACTATAACAGCTCTTGATAGTTAAACAAATTCTCCTTGTCAGCACCTTTGGAAATGTATAGAGAACAGTATGGAGAATATGCATACTGATGCTAAAATGTGGAGTGTTCTACTTCTGTCAAAACCCAATGACTGTGGTGTGAGATCATTACTTTCAGAGCTCGCAATTATAATGCATTACAGGGGAACCTCGATTTAATGAAGTACCAAGGGACTGGGGAAATATTGGTTTCTTATATTGAGGGTTTGTTATATTGAGGTTCTGCGGTACATTTTACTATAACTTTGGCTGGGCTGAAACTGAAGTATCGTTTGTTATACCAAGGAATTCGTTATAAAGAGGTTTGTAAAATGGAGGTTCCACTGTACTTCATGTGGGTGATAAATTCCTTGAAATATTTGCAATTGACAAATGACACTCACCTGATTTTTTAATCAACTCCAAGCAGCCCCTGGGAGTGCATGGCACAATACAATCATCCAACTCTCCTCTGGACAACTTCCCTGCATTGATATCATGCAACCTTTAAAGCAAAATGACATGTTAACATTACAATGCCATAAAAAAAAAAAATAGAATGAAATGAAAAAAATAGATGAATGATTTAATGAGAACAAGAATATTAAATGAATTTTCTCAAAAGAATCACGAGTATGAAACAGATGTTGTCTTTTGTACACAATTCAAGATGCTATGACAACTTGTCTTTATGATAATCAAACAGACAAGAAAACAAAGAAGCTCTGGCCCAGACATAATGCACCTATGAAACAAAGCACACCCCTAGAGTACTCTCAGTATAAACTTCACAGGGGAGATCATTGAACCTGTCCTCTAGCCCCACCTTCTCTCCCCATCCCCCCTAACAAAAAAATTCGACTTACAAAGACAGAAACTCAAAGAAACGAAAGAGCACTAGTTTAATTTTTTTGGCTTCTGTAATACATGTAGGAGATGTAACCCAGAAATACACATACATAAATCAACTACATTTTACATGATTTACTGAATTCTAAGGTGTAAGCCTTTATCATTCCTGGTAAACATTCTCACAATATCCTTTCAGGCCATGTAGCTATAAATGCTTCATATATCCAGAAGGGCAGAGATTCGGTAATAAAGGAAATTAGAGTAATATCTATGGAGCGCACTTTGACGGGAAAACCTCACCCATCTACATCCTTTTCTGGAGTCACAGCGTTAGTACAAATTGCGGGATCAACTGGGTTTTCAGAATCAGGTGGAAGCTGAACAATAATGCCATGAATTGTTGAATCCTTGTTCAGCTCATCTACAGCTTTCAGAACCTGAAAGTTAAAGAACGAAGGAGCAATATGCAATTCAGAAGTTGTGGATCCTTTAAGACTAGCCCACATATTTCAAGAGCAGGATGACAGTGTATAGATGAAATTTCATGGCTCTTTTTATAATTATTCTACCTATACTTTTGTTCACATAAAGCAAGCTCTCTCCCAGGTTACTCGACTGTTTGGAAAACTGACCTTGAACCAGACAACAGAAACACTACACAATTCGAGGTATTTTGGTTTAGTGCTACAATAGAACATACCAGCAGTTCTAGGCAAATCAATTATAGGAAACTTAGTGCCTGGTGATAGAACTTAATGCAGAATTGAATGAAATTAATGCAAGGACATTTAGTAAACCATACAAATCTACTTTCCTTCCAAGCAAATCAACTTCAATTCCAGGCAACACAACCACAAAATATTCCTTGGTTTAATCATCTCTTACACTCACATCCCCTACACAACCACACACAAAAATGAAGTTGTTTAATCAGGTCATCCATAAAGTGTTAATAAACGTAATTCTCACATCTGCTTGAGTACAGGTTCTTGGAAGCTTCACATGCCTCGCCAACATCCCAATCTACAAAAAAAAAAGCCAAGACTTATAATTTTGTCAAGCCTTTCACCCTTTATACCCTAACATCAGTATCCATAACACATCCCCATTTAAAAATGTACTTCACCATTTTAAAATGTACTTGACATTTCAGGTATCTTAGTTCCTGAATGAGCCAATCAGATCTCAAATGCATTTTTAATGAGTTCTCTGGGAACTAAGTTCCTGTGTCAACCAATCAGATTTGGTTTGTAATATGGACTTTGCTCTTTAGGAACTAAGTTCCTCAACAAACCAATGACATGGAAGAATACATGACGTGACATTTCTAAATTAAGATTCGCCTGTTTAATTTATGTCAACACTAAATAGAGCGGACAACAATGTTACACTTTGGAAATGAGTCGAATACACGATGGTCTACACGGCAACGAAAAGGCATCTGATACCACACAATTCTGTAAAAAATGCCACAGCGGTTTTGCCGCGCTTTTTACCAGCGCTAATACATATATCTTGTTAGTAGTTTTGTTGTGTAGTATCGCTGATTATTATTACAAGTTGTACCGTAGTTTGACGAGCCCTTAGGGCGTGCGAAAATACAAATAACGAGTAAAATTGTTACTCAGCGATACTATACAACAAAACGTCTAATAAGTTATTTATTATCCAAAACGCCAAACTGTTATATATATGTTGTTCAGTGCGGGTGAATTTCGCGGATATTTATTTACGGGGAGTGCGTGACAGAAGTATGCGAAGCAGTACCAAACTGGCGCGTTGTTTTGTTGCTGTTTCTATTTTCTTCGATGAATTAAAGGAAGAAATTTCCTGGACGTCGAGCTGTTCTTCTTCATTTGATTCATCTAGTAAACTTAGATCTATATTTGCCAGCCATTCTGACTCTTCGTCGTAGGATGTATGATTCAAACTGGCTGCCGTTTTGTTTTTCGTCATTTAACTACAAATCCACCGTCATTTAACTACAAATTCTCCGCTTGCGCGATGCGAGAAAATCTGTTTAACCGATACTCTAGAGTACAAATACCGCGTGACATTTGTACTCAACCAATCGTTTCGTAACATTTTCAACGCTGTAGTGTATGTATAAAGGGCAGAAATTTCCTCTCCGACGCTTCAAATGCGTTGTTTATTTTGTTTCGGAAAAGTATTTCGCTACGCTTCAATGATCTCGTCTCGGATTGGTGAAAAAATGACAGGTGTATTCGTGCGTAGAAATGAACTTACACTTGCGAAACGGGATGTAATCGGCGTTGAGTTTCTTGTTTTCCTCTTCTCTCTCGTGAGTTGAAAAAATCCATTCCCAAAGAAAAATTAGGCAGATCTTCATCGGCGTATTCGCTTGTTGCCATGTCTAGTTTAACTTTTTTACGGAAGTTTTTCCCGGTTTTTAATGAAAAATGCTGGTCACTCGCGCGAAAAAAAATTGTCCCGAGGGATTTGACGTCACCAGCGTGAATCAGTGGGAAGCACGCTCGCGCAATTGAGTTTGATTGCACGACTCTTAGAAGCTATGTTGTAATAAGCAACATAAACCGGTCTAAAAACTTATCGCAAGAGCAACATTGCCGGGGGAGAGACTGTTTTGACTTGTGTACATCACCATTTCAAAACGTACTTGACATTAAAGGTATCTTAGTTTCAGAATGAGCCATTCAGATCTCAAATACATTTTTCATGAGGTCTTTGGGAACTAAGTTCCTGTGTCAACCAATCATATTTGGTTTGTAGTATCAACTTTGTTCTTTAGGAACTAAGTTCCTCAACAAACCAATGACATGGAAGAATGTATGACATGTCATTTCTAAATTAAGGTTTGCCTGTTTTATTCATGTCAACACTAAATAACACAGACAACAAATTGAATTTATAACATGGCAGAGCCGCGCAATCAAACTCAGTATCTGTAAGCGTGCTCCAGATCTCGATAGCACACGCTGTTGGCGCCTGCAAATGGCTTCGCCAGAATTTTTTTTTTTTTCGCGCGAGCGGCAAATTTGTGAACACGGTGAAAAATATTATACTTCGCGACAATAATGGATAAAAATAGAGACTCGGCCCACCAATCCCAAAACGAAGACAATTTTGCGACCTTTTCCCTTTGGCTAGAATTCTTAACCGAGGCAGAAAAAGAGAAAAACAACGGGAAACGAGACTCGGCATCAGCGCTGTCACGATTCGCTTCACTGAACAAACACTTCTAAGATAGTGTTGTCCGTTATTCGTGTCGGATTTCGGATGCAAAATTTCACCGGCTACGTTATAAAACAATTGGTTCATGCTTTTAGCTGTGCACTATCGACTTATGGAGCACTTGGGTTTTTCTTCCCAAGGAATTCAGTCCTCAGAAAAATAGTTATCTCCACCCATCTTCGCTTAGCTTCATCTCGGGTAAGATGTCTAAAAGAGATGTCGCCTCATTTCGCGCCATGAAGTAAATTTTGGCGGGGAATAGACCGTGACCGCTGTTCTTTTTCGTGTTTCCCAAAACACATTCCCAACGGATTCAGCCAACAGATACCTGCGCAACTATCTTGCGAAATATATCGATCGTACGCGATCAATTTCGCAGGAACTCCTGACCTCACCTGGATCTTTTTCCAATCTCAAGTCAGGTAACCGCTAGCTGATTGGCCAAACTGGTAACTAATTTCTACCAATTCTATTCGTGTTCCCACGGAGACTGTTCGTCGCTACACTGCTGCAGCAGTTGAATTTTTTTCAGTACGTTTGCACGAAGCATTTGCAGCTTCCTCAGATTACATTCTCCTTAATTAATGTCAACTAGGTAATAACATATAAAGGCAAATCACGTATGATATCATGTTGTTAATGAGTGTTACGCGGTTTAATATTTTAGAGGACAGTTAGTTCGGCGAATAGACTGAACTCAGGGTTGTCGTAACAGCAACAAGAAGATTGGAAAAAGATCCAGGTGAGGTCAGGAGTTCCTGCGAAATTGATCGCGTACGATCGATATATTTCGCAAGATAGTTGCGCAGGTATCTTTTTCGCGAACCACATTCAATCTTGTCCAACCAATGTCATTTGGTGGGTCGGTGGAGTGATAAATACGTTTTGAATGTCGCAAGACATGGCTGAATCCGTTGGGAATGTGTTTTGGGAAACACGAAAAAGAACAGCGGTCACGGTCTATTCCCCGCCAAAATTTACTTCATGGCGCGAAATGAGGCGACATCTCTTTTAGACATCTTACCCGAGATGAAGCTAAGCGAAGATGGGTGGAGATAACTATTTTTCTGAGGACTGAATTCCTTGGGAAGAAAAACCCAAGTGCTCCATAAGTCGATAGTGCACAGCTAAAAGCATGAACCAATTGTTTTATAACGTAGCCGGTGAAATTTTGCATCCGAAATCCGACACGAATAACGGACAACACTATCTTAGAAGTGTTTGTTCAGTGAAGCGAATCGTGACAGCGCTGATGCCGAGTCTCGTTTCCCGTTGTTTTTCTCTTTTTCTGCCTCGGTTAAGAATTCTAGCCAAAGGGAAAAGGTCGCAAAATTGTCTTCGTTTTGGGATTGGTGGGCCGAGTCTCTATTTTTATCCATTATTGTCGCGAAGTATAATATTTTTCACCGTGTTCACAAATTTGCCGCTCGCGCGAAAAAAAAAAAAATTCTGGCGAAGCCATTTGCAGGCGCCAACAGCGTGTGCTATCGAGATCTGGAGCACGCTTACAGATACTGAGTTTGATTGCGCGGCTCTGCCATGTTATAAATTCAATTTGTTGTCTGTGTTATTTAGTGTTGACATGAATAAAACAGGCAAACCTTAATTTAGAAATGACATGTCATACATTCTTCCATGTCATTGGTTTGTTGAGGAACTTAGTTCCTAAAGAACAAAGTTGATACTACAAACCAAATATGATTGGTTGACACAGGAACTTAGTTCCCAAAGACCTCATGAAAAATGTATTTGAGATCTGAATGGCTCATTCTGAAACTAAGATACCTTTAATGTCAAGTACGTTTTGAAATGGTGATGTACACAAGTCAAAACAGTCTCTCCCCCGGCAATGTTGCTCTTGCGATAAGTTTTTAGACCGGTTTATGTTGCTTATTACAACATAGCTTCTAAGAGTCGTGCAATCAAACTCAATTGCGCGAGCGTGCTTCCCACTGATTCACGCTGGTGACGTCAAATCCCTCGGGACAATTTTTTTTCGCGCGAGTGACCAGCATTTTTCATTAAAAACCGGGAAAAACTTCCGTAAAAAAGTTAAACTAGACATGGCAACAAGCGAATACGCCGATGAAGATCTGCCTAATTTTTCTTTGGGAATGGATTTTTTCAACTCACGAGAGAGAAGAGGAAAACAAGAAACTCAACGCCGATTACATCCCGTTTCGCAAGTGTAAGTTCATTTCTACGCACGAATACACCTGTCATTTTTTCACCAATCCGAGACGAGATCATTGAAGCGTAGCGAAATACTTTTCCGAAACAAAATAAACAACGCATTTGAAGCGTCGGAGAGGAAATTTCTGCCCTTTATACATACACTACAGCGTTGAAAATGTTACGAAACGATTGGTTGAGTACAAATGTCACGCGGTATTTGTACTCTAGAGTATCGGTTAAACAGATTTTCTCGCATCGCGCAAGCGGAGAATTTGTAGTTAAATGACGGTGGATTTGTAGTTAAATGACGAAAAACAAAACGGCAGCCAGTTTGAATCATACATCCTACGACGAAGAGTCAGAATGGCTGGCAAATATAGATCTAAGTTTACTAGATGAATCAAATGAAGAAGAACAGCTCGACGTCCAGGAAATTTCTTCCTTTAATTCATCGAAGAAAATAGAAACAGCAACAAAACAACGCGCCAGTTTGGTACTGCTTCGCATACTTCTGTCACGCACTCCCCGTAAATAAATATCCGCGAAATTCACCCGCACTGAACAACATATATATAACAGTTTGGCGTTTTGGATAATAAATAACTTATTAGACGTTTTGTTGTATAGTATCGCTGAGTAACAATTTTACTCGTTATTTGTATTTTCGCACGCCCTAAGGGCTCGTCAAACTACGGTACAACTTGTAATAATAATCAGCGATACTACACAACAAAACTACTAACAAGATATATGTATTAGCGCTGGTAAAAAGCGCGGCAAAACCGCTGTGGCATTTTTTACAGAATTGTGTGGTATCAGATGCCTTTTCGTTGCCGTGTAGACCATCGTGTATTCGACTCATTTCCAAAGTGTAACATTGTTGTCCGCTCTATTTAGTGTTGACATAAATTAAACAGGCGAATCTTAATTTAGAAATGTCACGTCATGTATTCTTCCATGTCATTGGTTTGTTGAGGAACTTAGTTCCTAAAGAGCAAAGTCCATATTACAAACCAAATCTGATTGGTTGACACAGGAACTTAGTTCCCAGAGAACTCATTAAAAATGCATTTGAGATCTGATTGACTCATTCAGGAACTAAGATACCTGAAATGTCAAGTACATTTTAAAATGGTGAAGTACATTTTTAAATGGGGATGTGTTCCATATTCTCCGTACTGTTCTGTATACATTTCTTAGGGTGCTGACAAGGAGAATTTGTGTAATAATCAAGAGCTTCTTTAGTTGGTGATCATTTCCTTTATTCTCGTGACCTCAATATGAAATTCAGTGGTGATATTGTAAGGAGAAATTAGATGCTGGTCACTCTTAGGAGTTGAAGGGGTAAGGCTAACTGACATGACAATTTTCTCTTAACAGTGTAACTTCTCAAGCAAACATCATGGTCACAAGAATAAAGGAAAGTAAAAACGAACTATGGAAAACAGAGACTTTTATACCTATGGGCAAAAGAATGGAATCTTTTAGACACTTCTTTTAAAGAAATCAACTTCTTTCTCATTTTTAAGCATAGAGTGAAAAATCCTGCATTTAGTAAAGTTAGTGTTGAGATTTTATCCTATCATGTTTACATACCTTGTGTATTACTTAGTTTTTATGTTTCTAATCTATTATCTGTTTACGATGAATTTTGTTTAATTTATTTTTATTTTACAGGTCCTCAGAGAATACCACTCTCCAGTTATGTGAGCCCTTTGTATAAAGACTGTTATTATTATCTTTATTATCAAAACAAAAAAGAGTAGATGTGAGCCGAAAGTGAGTTATTTTGGATTGTTTTTTTATGCTGTTAATATTTTGTATTGTAGAGGATTTTATGGAAATTACTGCTAAATAAAAATTATTATCATTATTGATCATTATTATTATTATTTATTATTATTATTATTTAATATTATTATTTGTTATTATTATTTATTATCATTATTTAATGATCACCAACTGAAGAAGCTCTTGATTGTGAAACAAATTCTCCTGGTCTGCACCTTAGAAAATGTTTAGAGAACAGTATAGAGAATGTACAGACTGATGTTCGGGTATAAAGCAATAAGGATTACAGATACACGTGGATCAATTTCTCATTTGTCCCAGAATTCCACCATCCAGTTTCACTTAGTATAGCTATATTTACCTCTTCTGCTGCTTTGACTTTAGACTTGATATAAACTGTTGAGTCACTTCGGTCACCAATCTGAAGGAAAAGGGAGCCATAAACAATTTATACCAAGCACAACTTTACTCCAAGGAGTGATTAGAAAGGAATTTCCCCCTAGAGTTCGATGAATTATCACACAAAAGACTATATAGAGAAAAGAATAGCAAACCAGCTATAATTTGGAAGATAATTATTGCTTCCTTACATGTACCATCAGATTCTCAGAACTAAAATTGCACAGATATAATTTTATATACTAGCTGGCAGTTTTAACTGGCTACTGCCTCATACTGGCAGCTCAGTAATGATGTTAAGATACCATACCTGTACAATGGCAAGGCCTGGCTTAAACCCTGCATTTTCTTCTTTGACCGCCGCAACATCTTCTTTCAACTTCTGACGTATCTCACTGCAAAAACAACACAGGGCTGGTTTACAATCTGTACCAAACACAAAGTCAAATGACATGATTTTCTAATATTCTTATAAACTGTTTGCCACTGCCTGTCCACAATTCATTTTAACTCCAGGTCTGAGACCCAAAGCTGTGGAGAAGAAGCTCTGACAGCCCTATCTAAATTTGCACATCATATTTATGCCCTGAGCAAGGTCTTGCCCTTATGCATGGAGTGCTGCATAAACCTTGTAAAGTCATTGCTCAGAGTCTTGAATATAAAATCTTAAACTCAAAGGATACTGGTAAAAATGCCTGATCAGTTAACCCTTCCACACACACACACACACGCATGCACGCACACACAAGAGCTCATTAGTAATTATCGCTACTTTCTCCTATACAATTCTAGCCTGTGAACAGGCCTTTGGTCGAGCAAATAGCGAAAAGGCCTCTCTCTCCCCTTTCCTCAATTCCCCAAACAAACTTTTTTTTTTCCAAACAGAGCCTGTTCACAGGCTAATACAATTCTTATTGTGCTGGCTGGGAGAATTTGGTATTGGATAAACTAACAATCCTATAACTGATATTTTTATCCCTCCCATCACTTGTCTGTTTGATATTGTTTTGGTATTGTAAAGAGAGAGACAGTCTTGGTCACTCATGGGTGTTGAACAGTTAGGAATTTCAATTAGAAACCTTAACCTATTACCAAATTTTGCAGTTCCTATAGGTACTAGATTGATAAGATTTACATAGAAATTAAATCAGTAACTCTCCAGGAAGCTTTTGAAAAGGAAAGAGAAGTGATCAAGACCTGAGGTGGGTGCCCCAAAAATTGGGGTAACACAAATATAAATTTATGTTAAATGAGGAGGCAACAATGGTTTGAGAAAGAGGTACATTTGGCTTACATTCAAAGGAAATACCGTAAGAATCTATCAAATACAGGTGATCACTGAATGACCTCTAGATAGTGAGGTCTAGGGTGTAGATGATTGAAATTGGATCGTTATGGAAAGGCGCGCGTGATCACCACGTAGCGCTCTTTTCTAATTAACTCGATTAATTAATTTCCACTTCTGAAACAATATTACTTTTTCCAATGAACGTTCCATACTGTTATTAAAATCAGTGTTCTGTCCGTGGTCGACTAGGTAAATTTTCAATTAAGATATCATCGGATAATGCTTCACAACTACAAAACACACTCATACGCTGTGCACGTGGAAGGAGATCAAGCGATCACGAAAACTTCGAGAATCACAAAAGAATCAAAATTCATAGCGTATTTAATAAATTTCTGTTTACAGATAGCTAGGGAATGATTTCAGTCCCAATGTCTAGTGAAAAAAAACTACAAAACATATTTTACCTTGCCACTTCTTTGCCAAGAAGTAGATGAGCCTCCGAAGCAACTTCAGCCATGTTGTTTGGCGCCAAGAATAATTCCCACAATACATATGGGGCATTCCAAAAACTGGAAAATCAGGATTTGTGGACAGGGAATCTGAATTTTACGTGACCTAGTTTGGCCTCTGGGTTCTGTCTCCTGTCAAAACACAAACGTTTTCCGTCTGCTTCGGCAATTTGGCCTTGCTTCTAGATAAATAACAGAGGGAGTAAAGCCACTCTCCTTTGTGCAATGAGTTATGATGCAACAACAATAAGGACCTTTTAGCCAGATTTAAAATGTTAGACACTTTCTCTGAGGCCTTCTTTCTACTCAACCTCGTTCCCAGGGCCTTTTCCCTTAGCTGGGGGGTGGGGCCCACCCCCAACTCCACCCCCAACAAAGGGAAAAGGCCCTGGGAACGAGGTTGGTTTCTACTCTCACCGCATTGTTTTTCTATCGTATGTTATTACATTCTAATCGTCACTACGAGTGTTACACTGAAGTAAAAAAAAACAACAAGCCTTTTTCAAAACAATGCTAGGGTTGTTCAGCTTTGCTCAGTGTTTTTACAGCACCGTTTCATATTGTTTTCATTTTCCCCTGCGTAGAAAATCTCTGGAAAGCAATAGCTTTCTTTTCAAAGAAAATGTTTTTAGGTAAATAAGAAAAATGATAAAATTGAAATATGATCATTACAATAAAGATAACAATGATAAAAATAATAATGCATGTAATAATAATAATAATGATAACATTTATGATAATTATAATAAAAATAGTAGTAATAATAATAATGATGATGATAATAAAAATGATGATAATAATTGTATACTCCAAGAATCAGACAAGCTTGGTTACAGACTTTCTTTATTCAGATCATACAAATTATTTCTAATCAATTCGTTTCCTAACAAAAATAGTCTACTCCTACAAAAATCTAAGTTTGAAGATCGCTTTCAATTATCTTTATAACATAACCAAAGTAAAGCGCGCGCTCTGATTGGTCAATTCAGCGTCCAACATTTGCTCATGGGTGTACGCTGCTGACATGAACAAATGCAAAGACTAGTTTTCCACGCGCGCTTGTTTTTTTTGGTCACGTAAGATTTGTTAAATAAAAGAAAACTCTTTTGATACAATGTATCACGGTTATGTTATAAAACAAATGGTATGCGCCACAGTGTACACCATTGAGTTGTGGATGCACTTGGGAGGTTTGCTAAGCACTCAAGAAGCAAGAGTCGCTCTCGGCTATCGCCTTGCACGACTCTTATGCTTCTTTAGTGCTTAGGAACCGTCCCGCGTGCATCCATAACTCAATAGTGTACGCTGTGGCGTTTACCATTTGTTAAATAGTAATTACAAATGCAGACTGCATTCGACTAGTCGATTCTGTGGGGACTTTATTGATCTGCAAAAGGCATTCGATACTGTCGATCATTATACCTTATTACGTAAGATGGCTCATTACGGAATTCGTGGTATAATCAATGATTGGTTCTGTTCGTACTTAAATGGAAGAACCCAAACCACTCAGGTTGGTGCCTATATTTCTAAAAAAGAAATAACCTCTTGTGGAGTACCACAGGATTCTGTTTTGGGTCCTTTATTGTTTCTGATTTGTATTAATGATATTTACAAGGCTTCAAACAAACTAGGATTCTACCTATTCGCTGATGATACAAACCTGTTATATGCTGATAAGAATTTAAAATCACTTGAGTTTGTTGTAAACGTTGAGCTACTTAATGTCTGTGACTGGCTAAGCGCTAATAAACTCTCCTTAAATATAAAGAAAACTAATTTTGTTATCTTTCATCCATACCAAAAACGCTTAGATTATGAAGTGAAACTTAATATATATGACAACCAAAGTAATAGACTGATAAGTATAGAACGTAAATCATATGTTAAGTACTTAGGGGTGCTAATGGATAGTAATCTCTGTTGGAAATATGATATCAGCCACATCGCGTCAAAGATCAGTAGTCATATAGGTATAATATCTAGATTAAGGTACTTCACTCCCTTCGTGACTTTGCTTAATACATATAGATCTCTTATTCTTCCATATATCTCCTACGGCCTTACTGCCTGGGGATAGGCAGCCAAAACGCACGTAAACAAGATACTCCATCTTCAAAAACGGGTAGTCTGCTTGATGAATTTCTCTAAGTTTAATGTTCACGCTGTTCCACTTTTTATCTCTACCAATATTCTGCCTTTACCTTTAATCTACTTTAAAAATTACTCTATCTTAATGCATGATGTCTATAACAAAGTCGTGCCATCTAACATTTCTGCTCTCTTTAGACCCATTAAAGATGCTCATCATTATAACACACGATTCTCTACCGCTGGTAACTTCTATATAAACTACTTTCGACTAAATCACTATAAGAATTCTTTTTCCTCTATGGGCGCAAAAATTTGGAACTGTATTCCTGATGTTTTGAGACAGCTCCCAAAATATAGTTTCAAGAAAAAATTAACCGAATCTTTACTTCAAATCCTTCTAAACCAGGATTCTTATCCTGATATTGATACATTAATAAATGAAATGACATGAAACTAGATTTTGTTAAAATAAAGAGTATTTTGGAATATTTTGAGCTTTTCCTGTTTTTAATTATGTGCTCGTGGCTTCATAGTTAGTATACCTATATTTTTGTATTCACTTTTGTAATATGTACCTTTGTAATTGTTATTTATTTTTTGTCGTTAGAATAATGCTATTTTTAATATGTGACTGACACGTTTCTCATACTACCTGCCTCGATTAGCTTCGCTATATTGCAGGTAGTCTTAATCTAGAAGTTAAATTGTGATTATAAATAAAGATGTTGTTGTTGTTGTTGTTGACTAGTTCCTAGAATTTCCCAACTTATGGGTGGAGATTCTATAGAAAAATTCACTGCCTAACGAGTGAAGTTCACCTTAAATTTCACGCGAAAAACCGATATCGCACGAATCACGAAGCGATGAGTGCGATATCGGTAAAACAGGCGCTCGAAGCGCGGGAAGATATCGGTAAAAACAGGCACTCGAAGGGTAAACGCGTCGACCAAGTTTGGATTGGTTTTAGTTTTGCATCTGATTGGTTGAGATCCTGCTGCGACTTTTCTGAGCAAGAACAAAGCAACCCCGACATTCAGTTGAAAATGTCTCTTCTAGTTTACTCAAAAATCTGTAAACGGTGGTTACCTTGATCGACAACCACAATTCGCCCACTATTAAGAACAGCTATTGCATTGGGTGAACGGATTTCTCCTAAACTGCTACCTTTTGTTCCAAATTTGCCCACAAAAGTTCCATCCAATTCAAAGAATTGTATTCTGTTATTATTTGTATCACAAACTATTACGTGTCCTAATCTGTTCACTGACAAACATCCTGGCCCATTAAACTCCCCGTCTCCAGTACCCTTCCTTCCAAACTTGTACTGAAAGTTTCCATTCTTGTCAAAGACTTTGATACAATGTTCACCAGGGTCTGATACTAGGAGATATCTACCACTTTGAACGCAGTGAACAGGGTGAATAAAAGAGCCCTTCCCCCCTAACCTCATTAGAAACTTGCCAACTGGCGAAAAAATCATAATCAGTTTGTTACCTGAGTCAGTGACAATGATATTCCCATCACTGTCTCCAGATAAACCACACGGAATAAGGAACTGACGATCGACGGAGCTCCCTTTCCCTGGGATACTTCCCAAGAGATCTCCCTCCCCATTAAAAATCTGAACCCTATGGTTGTTGTTGTCTGATACCAAAATGTTACCGTTATTATCAAAAACTATTCCCATTGGGCAATAAAATTCTCCCGCTTTACTACCTTTCTTACCAAAGGATCTTAAATAATAACCCTCACTGTCGAAGATTTGAACTCTATTATTTTCACAATCAGTTACAGCTATCTCGTTCTGGGCATTAACTGCGATCCCCCAGGGAAACTTTAACATTCCTTGGGACGAGCCTTTGTTCCCAAAAGATAAAATAGTTTTGTATTGAAATAGTTTTACCAGCACGGCAAAAGGACTGCCACACACATGTTCACCGTTTACCTTTACTACTACTTTGCATTCGCCTTGGCAATTGGGTGAATAACTGATCTGATAGACGCCATTCTTATTGTCATTCATTCGTACTTCTGTAGCGCACTGTCGACCTTCTCCATCCAAGATTTCCACCGTTACGTGGTCATGTTCATTGTAACACTGTCCTCCCTCAACGTTCCTTGTAGTCAATGTAAAATGTGCTTCACGGTTGACAATTGCTTTTCCAAGTCCTTTTCCTTCAGCAACAGAGTGAAATGCTTTTGCTTGAAGTGTCATTCTCAAAGTTCCGATTTCTTCAGTGTTTACAGTGGACAAGAACTTTGGATTCTCTGCAAAGATTAGGTTGGGTACTCTTTCCGGGTCAACGTCCACTGGCTGGCTTTGAATAACCGCCTGAAATATTGTCTCTATTGGCTTCTTCAGTTGAACGATTTCGACGTTTGTACTTTGTATTAAAAGTTTCTCAGCTTTTTCCAGTGACGATTCGAGGATCTTTATTTGACGCTCTATCTCCGCCTTTTGCATCGTAAGATGATCGAGTGTATTCTTCGTTTCGTTCTCCACCGCTGCAAAAATGTTTTGTTTCTTCGCTTCAATAGTTGCGATCAACTTGTTCACAAGCCCTTGAACACTTTCCTTCATATCATCGCGTTGTCTCACCAGTTGAGCGTAATATTCATCAAGTTGACCGAGAGAGTTCATCTTTTTTTGCAAATTGCGTCTTTGTGCGTCAAGAAATGATTTAGTTTCAATCTTTTGTCTTTCAGCTTTTTCTTCGATGTGCTCTAGAGTGTGACCGCTATGACTCATCGTGGCACAAATTTGACAAACAGGTGATTCGCATTTAGTGCAAAAATATTTCAGTTCTTCTTTCTCGTGTCGAGGCTTCGAGCAGTACAAGGGGCGTTTCAAAACGTCCTCGAAGTCTTTGTTCTGAAATTCTTTAAGCGCCATAACACGATGATCTTTATTGCTCTTCATAATATTATGTCCAATGACACAATCCTCACACCAAAATACGCAACACTGGAAACAATATGAACTTTCACAGCTCCTCTTCTCGCAATTTTCACATCGCACCTGGCTGGTTTGGCACTCTTTTATGGCCAGCACATCGATCAAGCCGTTTAGGTAAAAACTTGTGGGTAGATCTTTCAGGTCGCCACTATCAGGCACTCTGCTAACGGCTTGACAATTCGGACACCTTATCGTCTCGTGGCCATGGCTTGTTCTGTGCCACTGTTTCAAGCATTGCAGACAGAAACTGTGAAGACATGGGAGGTGTTTTGGCTCCGTGTATATGCTAGTACATACTGGGCAGGACACTTCTTCTCGAAGGTTATCCAATAACGTTTTGACATCCATGTCTTCAGTATCAGGTGATAAGATAGTTGGAGAGGCGAGGTAAAGTCTCGAAATTCAACTAAAAGCTGTATGCTTCCTTTTCCTTCAAGAGCTATATTGGAATCTATTGTTATTTTAATCGTTTCCTTAGTAGCAAACAATTTCACTACGTTGAGGTCAAAAGATACGGGATATTTCCCTAGAATGCAAACCCTTAGGTATTGCGCTGATACTTGAATATTCTTCAACAATGATAAAAGCAAAACGACTCAAAAAAATTCAATTTGAGCAAAAACTTGTAAACTGTTTATAATCTCTTGATCTAAGGTCTTGGAAGGGGGTTATTGCAAACAGAAAGAGTCACTTCAACCATGATCCCGATACTTCCCGACGCTGTGAGTAACAAACAAATGCCGAAAAACATTACATAACTTCCCTGATAAAATCTTGCTGGATATTGAACGATTACCTAACGACTCCCGTCTGATTTCTAGAGACACGCTCACGCATATCCTTTGTTTGACCGCTGTGTCATGCATTAGGTCAACTGTGGCCGGCTGTGCACAACACAGCGGTCAAGCGTAGGTAGGGCATGCGCGAGGGGATTGGTTTCGGGCGCCCGAGCGCCAATTTCGCGCGCTAAATTTCTCAGGAAAACCTAAGAAACGATCTTCGTCTCGCAAAATAAGCGAAAAAAATTGGGACACTCATAGAAATTAGTAATAGAAAACAAAAATAGGGATCAGGAAAACCTAAGACTTTTCGAAAAAAAATCCTATTCAGGTGCAAATATCCAGTTGAACTGCAATTCTGTTTGGAATTTAGCAAAAAATCTAAGTTGTACGCTCAAGTTAGGGTGGCCCTTTAAGCGCAGGGACGCACGGGCCTGAATATCTAAATTTAATTTAGGGGTCGGTAAGTAAATGTCGTGTCTATTCTTGTGTTATGACTACTAAATCAAAATGATCACAAAAATATGGGGGAGCTTTCAAACACCTTGACTTACTGGGTTGTGTGGCTGCTTGTACCTCTAGTCATTAGAACGTTTGCACACCCATAGA